>NC_056736.1:712481555-712789055 GCF_019279795.1 Protopterus annectens | reverse complement strand
TGAGGTTATTCTTCCAATTGGACCATTAATGACCAGAAGAGGGACAACTCTGGTCAATTTTGCAGCCATTTACATTCTAAGGTGAAATAATGGGATCAGTTAGTTACTACAAATAGATTAATGGACTGTAATGAGGCCCAGCAGGGATATGAGATGGATTACATTTGAATTACCTTGCTTTTATGGGAGGAGGGTAATAAATTCCTCTGGTCACTGAGGCAGAATAAAACAGCCATCTCTCATAAATTGGGCTCTTCACTGGAGAAATAATAGTTGGAAGAGTAGAGGGCTAATCTCTCAGCTATATAGGTCCTTTTCAGACTTGTGAAAGGGGATATGCCTGAATATAATTGGTAACTGGACTATAATTTTGTTGAGCTAAATAAGCCCTAAGCATTGGAAAATTATATGCCAGTTCAGTACACATGTCACTAAGTTGAGGAAGTTTAGAATTTTTGCCTGGAAGTGTTTGTTTTTATATATCTGCTAGGATAAGCAAGCATTACTCAGCTGCAGATATAGGTTGTTGGCAGTGTAAAACTAGGCAAATGGGATATTGGAGGCAAATTTTGGGGGGGGGGCATGCGGAAATGGAGGCTTATAAGACAGAGATTGATTGCTTCATAAAGATTGACTTGGAGGTGAAAAGGGACTGACAATGTATAGATGGTTGCAAGGAGTTGACTTGGTTTGGGAGGTTAGAGGGCAAAAGAAAAAAATGGTGAAACGTTACCTGCTTTTAGGAAATAAAGTAATTACAGAATTATGGAAACGAGAAAAATCCAGCTGGACAGGATTTGACTGTGTTAGATGAGTTGTGTAGGACAAAAGAGGAAATTTTTGGTGAAGAAGGATGGACAGAGGGTCTAAATGGACTTACTGGGATAGACTGAAGGTGCTCTAGGACTTTCAGCTTAATTTACCTAAGAAATCAGTACACTTCTGAGAGGGGGAGGCCTTAACAAATTGTGCAATAGCTGATTTTTGTTTTTACAGGTCAGTTTGAGATCATATTGACTTTAGCTTGGAGTATATTCTTTTTCTCTATCATTTTTCTTTCCGTTTAATGCTTAATAAAATTGCAGGATATGGAATTTCAAAAGACTAATGTCAGTTATGGTTTGCTCTTTCTCTGAGTTGGTAGCTTAGTGCCTTTGTGTTGGTAGCTTAGTTTCAATTTGATGTTTAAAATATTCAAACCCAATGTTATTTTTTATCAGTATTCATATTTTATTGGGATTGTAAACATTGGTATAAGGCAAGATGTATAACGATCATTTCTGTATTAAAGATAGTAAGATTATGTGCTTGCTCCAATGTCCAGAGCACCATGCATGTGGCTTGCCAATACATGCAAAAACTCATCACCCCCTCCCTTTTTTATGTGAATAAACACATTTCAGATCTTTTAGAAAAGAAAAACAAAGTCCTAGGTGTCATCATTGATGAATCTAAAATTTGACCATCATGTTCAACAGGTAGCAAAGAAAACAAACCAAAAGCTAGGAATGCTATACAGTATAAACTCCTTCTGAATAGATTGCATTCACAAAGGTGTAGCAACTGACCATTTACTTCCTATACTTTCTTGCTGCCCCATCTTTATGCATATTCATTTTAACCCAACTCGCAGAACTTGAGTAGTTCTACAATAAAAAACAGATTTGTTACCAAAAGAAACAACCCACCATCGTACTGCTGAAAAAGCAACTCAGTTTACTTGAATACCAAAATTATCTCAACTACTGTCTACTCAAAATAACATAAAATTTTATTCAAACCAAGCAGCTGCCCATCCCTTATGAATTTTCTTCAGTGGTATAATCCACCTAAAAAACTCTACTCCTCCAATACATTTCTGGCTTATTTTAGCCCTTCCCATGATTCTCACAGTGTTGCCCTTTACTCTAGCCATGCTGCTCAAATCTGAAACTCTTTATTTACCTTCATCTACCAGATCAGCAAACCCAAACTCTTCAAGTCTTGACAAAAAAGCATATTTCAAGATTACTTTGATTTGTCATTGTACATCTTCCCCAGGATAAATTTCTGTCACTGACATTCTCCAACTAGATTTTCTTTTCCATGTGTAGTCACAAATGACCTTGCTATTTAAATATAACTGCTATACCCTTAGTCAATCACTTCTAAGTTCATCTAATGGTCTTATATCCCTTATTTAATCTCCCTTAGCCTCAACTCAGTACATATTGTAGTACAGTGTGCTATGCTCCTCTGAATGCTTCCAGAATGGGAAATGCAATAATACCCCTTGCAATAAGCATGTATCATGTTATATGCTGATGCATGTATCCTATAATTGCTACTACAATATCACTTACTGTTGTGCAATATTCCATTATGTTCCTTATATGCACAAGCATTATACAAGCATTCCATTATATCTATGTGTCCTAGATGTCTGTTTGTTCAACTGTATATTTGCATGTATATGTGTTCCACTGTACTGTATACTGTATACTGAATTTCACTTTTTGGAGCTTTTCTCCCTGTACTTTTCCTGAAAAAAATTACAACCCAGTCAAACTTTCCCAACAAACAATGCAAATAAATAAATAAATGCATACATACATAAATACATACATACATACATGCATAAATAATGTGGGCATGAAAGTAGCCTTTTCACTTGTTGCTACTTAATATGTTGCTTGCAACTCTGACCTGTGTATGTTTAAGTATGCTCTAACAATGTGACTGTCTTGTGACTGCAACCTATGTAATCTCAGAATTTACAATTGCTCGGTAATCCAGAAATGGAGTATCAGCACTCAAATATGATAAAATCCACGTAGTTGTATATAACACTTTACTCACATCAATAAAAGTAATAAAAAGAGAAAGAATCAAGCGCTTTCCTCTCCAGATTCGGAGATTTTGTCAAGATGAAACAAACACCATTTAGCCTTCTATTTAAATCATGCTTAATTAAATCATGGACCAATCATGACCCAGGACTCATACATAATTCATTAGTAGTGAAAACCTGCAGCAAACATCTAAACTGTAAATCTTACTGTAAATAAACAAATAAATAAACATTTATACAGTCTATTACCCTCGATACACACACCCAGGAATAAATAATTACGTTTCTATTTAAATACAATAGAAAGACAGAGTCTAAATTAAATATGCTATATATATAAACAAAATTAAATAATTATATATATATATATATATATATATATATATATATATATATATATATATATATATATATATATACACACACATACATTTAAAATATGGGGATCTATCCACTATACTGCTATCATTATAAAACTATCTAAATATATATATATATATATATATATATATATATATATATATATATATATATATATATATATAAATCCTCATAAATATAATTAAATAAATTTGATTAAATAATGATTCTAAAAAACACCTATCATAGAACCATTCATGGTGAATCTTATAGTTTATCTGAAATCACTTCTAAGGAATTAAATGTAGTACCCAGTGTAGATGTGGGGACATCTAATAAGACTGACCCAACTAACATTAATTTTCATTCAGCCTTTATTACTACTTACAACCTAGCAAGTAAAGAAATTACTCAGATTCTGTTTAAGAATTGGGTGATTTTTATCATGTAGTGAAATTAGACCATGTGTTGGGGAGAAAGCTGTTGTTGTCTATAGGAAGGGCCAGTCCCTTAAAAATATTTTTGAAAGTGAAGGCCAGTTACAAACAAAGGGTTTTATGAAAAAATGTGGATTGTTTAACTCTTGTGAATATATAATGGAAGGATCAACCTTTAATATTAATGGTATAAAAGTCACTCTGAAGAAGAAGTATAGTTGTTATACTGAGAAGGTCGTATACTGTGCTTTTTGTTGCAAATGTACCTGTTTTTATATTGGGAAGACAGAGAGGAAATTAAAAAATCGTATTTATGAACACCTTAGAGACATTAGATTGAAAAAGGATATGAATGCCTTAGCAAAACATTGCAATGAATGGCTGGGTCACACTTTTAAATTTACTGTGATTGAGCCCTTACAAATTGACCCAAGGGGTGGACCATGGCCATTATATCTTGAGAGAAATGAAGCCTTATGCCAGCTTAGGACAAATGCAACTCAATGGCCAGGCTTGAATGAATCTTTTTCAATTACTTGCTTTTTAAAACTAAAGGCATTGGGTAGATAATTAATTTAAATGAAATTTAAATGTATTTATTTACTACTTTTATGGGCTGCTATATATGTTTTTTATGGTTGTTGTTAAGTATTATTTGTATTTATTCTATGCGTTTATTCTGATTACACGTAGTCCTATAAACATAATAGTGGGCCTGATTTACGAAAGCTTGCACGGAGTGCAAGAAGAGTGTAGGAGCTCACGGAGGCAATATGTCTGCCGTGCGATCCAGGTACAGCCAGCAGGGGCATGCATGAGAGCTGCTAAAGCTACTCTTGCACGGACAGTGTCATGGTATGCAAATTACCTCATTTTCTGCTGAAAGCTATGCAAATGAGGTAAATTTGCAATCCAGGAAACACTAACCTGTCCGTGGAAGATTAGTGTTATCTGCAGAAATGTACTCCGTTAGTAACGGAGTACCGTTCTGCAAATAGCTAAACAGAGCTAGGACAGCTCCAAATAAAGGATGCATACAGTTGAGGAAGCATGCCAATTGCTAAATATAAGGCCATTGGCATTTATAAATGTTTAAAATTATTAAAATCTAACTTTTTTCCCCGATCTCCAATGTTTAAGCGTAGAGCAGCACCGCGCAAACGTGCGGTGCTTTAAAAAACAAAAAAAAAATTAAAAATAGCCAAAAATAGCCATTTTCACTAAAATGCTTATCCTGCCATGCAGGTGAATGGCAGGCTGAAGACAACATGGCCTGGTTGCTAAGGGGGGGAAGCTGAGTGTGAGAGATGTAACCATGCATTAGTTGGCAAACCTATGCAAATGAGGATAAGGATAGTGAATCCCAATTTTCCCCAGCATATGAGCCATGTCCCAAGTGTGTAAGTGTAGGAGTAGGTGAGTAGTAGAGTAGAATATAGGTAACATCATGAGGGGGTGTGTCAGAAAGGTTGTAAGCTTATTGGAGCATAGTGTCTTGTGTTTGCCCTGAGTTGCTCAGGATTGCAAGAGGCGTGTCTGCAGTTGTCCTTTTTGAAAACCCGAAACCAAAGGTGCACACCGTGAAAATATCTGAAATTTCTTGCAAACGCACACACAGCATGTGTGCACGTGTGCGCGCGTGTGCGCTCATTTGCGCAGCACTGCCCCAGGCGGAAACAGAAAGGGAAAAGGAAGGAAAAGAAGTAGTAGGAAGTTAACCAAGGAGAACTAGCACAGATGCCAGGTGAAATATATCAGAATCATCCAATTACACAGGCAGTGGACTAGGCCAGCCCAGCCCAGAACTTTAAACTCTGCAAATAGCATTCTTCCCTATTTTTTCCTAAGAATTCTGCAACACTGCAGTATACAAAGAGGGAAAGCTTAAAAACTTTAAAGTCAGACAAAATGTCAGTGGCTGCTCTTGCTATCATAAACCAACATGTGCAAGGTGCTGAGGGTGGTGATGTTGTGAATGCTGCTGAGCAACCCACAGTGAGGAGTCGGAGAAGAGTGTACAAGCCCAGGATAACCTATGAGGGGCTACATGAGCTGGAGATAGTGGAGCGCTATAAGGTGGACAGAGACCTCCTGCAGCAAATTGTTGAGCTGAGCCAGCCACACCTTGCACACAAAACCAACAGAGGGGAACCCATCCCAGTGGATATCAAGGTATGTGTTGGCCTAAGAATACTAGCTACAGGTACCTTCCAGAGACCAACTGGTGATATGATGGGGATTTCACAGACATCAGCATCCAGGGTACTGCACCAGTTCCTGGATGCCATGTCAGCACATGTCGGTGAGCACGTATATTTCCCCAATTCCCGTGAGGCATTGGCCAGCAATATGCATCTTTTCCACCAAATAGCAGAATACCCTGAGGTAGTGGGTGCAAAAGACTGCATGCACATACACATCAAAGCACCACCCGGTGAGTGGGGTAGGGTCTACATCAACCGCAAGGGCTTCCCCTCCATCAACTGCCAGGTCATGTGTGATGCCCAGGGCATAATAATGAATGTGTGTGCTGGCTGCCCTGGAAGCTATCATGATTCCCACATCTGGCATCTGATGCAGCTGTACCAGAGATTTCCCAATGGGGACATCCCTAATGGTCACCTAGTGAGGGATGCTGGATACGCACTGGAACCATGGCTGATGACACCTATCAGAAATGCACACACACCCAAACAATAACTCCATAATGAGGCACACGCACAAACATGAAACTTAACTGAGCTTGTGTTTGGGATGCTCAAGTCACAGTTCCTTTGCCTGGACACATCTGGTGGAGCCTTACAATACTCACAAACTACATGTACCCAAATTGTCATGGTATGTGCCATGCTGCACAATATGATCCTGCGGAAACAGCTGCAGCAGGAACAACATGGGGCAGGGCCAAACAGCCCCCCAACATTGTCAAGGCCTGCACAGGCACAGCGTGACTCGGAGGAGGAACAACCTAAGCCTGCCCCAGTAGGCAGAAGGAGACGTGCCCAGTATGCCCTAGCCTTGGCAAAGAGGCAACGCATAACACATACACTGACTCAGTAGGAACCCTGGAAATGACACCTCTCTCTGACTCACACATACAGTAAAAGGGATGCCTAACTTGACACTACCTATTTTCAAACATGTATAGGGTTTGTGTAATATGTGCATCCGACATAGGCAGCCCTGCAGCACCATCTGAGGCATGAGTCCCTATTTTAAGCAATATAAAGCACTGCTAAGCAAATTTTACCAGTATTGAGCATATTTAAATACAATTGCACGTAGCTGTGCACCACGCTAACCAGCACAACGTCGGGCAATGTCGGGCAACGTTGGGCAATGTTGGGCAAAGTCGAGCAAAGTCGGGTAAACACGCTCACACCTGCTTTACTGTTCCTTAAGCAGTCTGGTCTGCCCAGCAGGAAAATAAAAAGCAGTGACAGGGCTCGAACTCAGGATACTGTGCACTACAGTCACAGTACTGAATCACTAAGCCATGACAGCATTTCACTGGCACAGACACAACTTAAGTCACTCACACATACCAGTTGAGGAGGTCACATACCTAACAGTCACAGCCAGCAGGACAATTGTAGACAAACGCAAACACAAACAAATGCTATATCATGCCCTCTGAAGAGGCATATGAGTAACCTCCCCCCAGGCCTATGCAGACAGATAACAGGATGCCAGGCAGTGTGATGTGGGTTGGGTAGGTTATGAAGTCACAAACTAATATGCATGTAATTGGAAGCTAAGGTCTGTAGTACAGTGGTATGCCTCAAGCCAGTACGATAGGCAACAGTACAGACTGAAATGGAGTACCTGACATAGCAGTGCAGGCCTAGCAAATGTGTATAAGTGTCAGGTGTACCCCTCATCCTATGTACTCCCACAGTAACAATCAGGTGTGCCACCCCTAGGTAGAAATGTGCAAATAATAGCTGCCCCCCCTGTATATAGAAATGTTGATAAGTCTATGAAAATTGACTCATGGAAGCCCTGCATGCACAGCGTGCTTCCTGTCAATGTACAACACAAAGGTGAGCCCTGAAGTAAAAAACAACTTTATTTTTCACACACACATATAGTATATATGCCCACAGTGGGCATGCTCACACACTTAAACAAATTTAGACAATTTCAGTCAGCAACATACTGAAAGGTCATACTGGGCATGCTCACACACACAAACAAATGAAGCAAATCAAATTTACAGTGGTTATACAGCTCTATCCAAACCTAAAAACATGGTGTCTATGGGATGACATGGTTTCCCTGGCTGTGTCATATGTGAACTCCAAAACAAACAGACTCTGCACCTGAACAGTCTGTTGAGACTCACCCTCTGTACAGGATATGAAACTGTTGAATGGGTTACAGCAACGTTTGGTACACTCCACAAGTGCTGGTGCACAACAGACTATGGGAACTATAGTCTTATAAGCCTAATAAGCCTGATCTGCAAGGCCATGGAGTCCATCATTATGGAACTCATAAAGAGAGCTATTGGGAGCCTACAAACACCCAACCCTACCCATTTTGGTTTGGTCAGGGGCAGATCATGGTTCCCTAAACCTGCTAGGCAGTTTTCAAGGCAGTCACCCAGGACATACATCAATGAAATGAGCTCCACACGGCCTACATAGACCTTGAAAAGCCCTTTTCCAACATCCCACACACATGTCATATCCACAAAATCAACAACCTGTGCATAAACACATATGTCATCTGATGGATTGCCAGCTGGGGCACAGATAGATCCCACAAGGTAAGAATTGTGGTCTCCTGTTCAAGCTGGTAACAACTGCTGTCCCCCATGGCTCAGTCCTGGGACCCCTCCTGTCTGGTGTATACTTTTCAGAAATACAGTCAAACACACGAGGGCTCTGTTTAGTAAAGTTTGTGGATGACTGTAAAAAGGTTGTCATAATCAATGTTTGGGACAACAGAGACATCCTTAAAAAGGTTCTCAATCAGACAGATGTGGTGTCAAAATTATGTCCTCGAGCTACAGTCATACAAATACCACATAGGTGCCAACACCCTATATATGGAGGTAATAATAAGGGATCTATGGACACATGTGGATAGTCATCTCTACTTCCAGAAACACATTCACAAAGTGGTTAGAAAATCATGCAATGTGTTCCCACAAATTGCCAAGGTCTTTGCATGTAGGTCAAAGGAGGTTCCCTCTACTCATCAGTCATCAAACCCATCAGAGAGTATCACGGCACACTTGCTATGAATCTGACTAGGCACCTTCAGCAGCTGGAAAGACCACTGAAGTACTTCAACAAGAGGATTACTGGCCTCAAACAGTTGTCCCATACAACAAGACTGAATTTAACTCAATCTGTACTCTGTTGCATACTGTCTACTCAAGCGATCTCTGCCCAACAGACAGGTCCATGTCCAATCCAGAACTGATGTACATGCGCTATCTGAAGTAAACCCAAGCTCACTGTGCCACATGCTCTAGGGATATCATCATCACAACAATAAATAGAACATGTTGGAGGAATACATTACTAACTCATAGACTTTCCTTGCTTTGGAACAGGCTCCCAACCTACATTAGGCTGAGTCCCTAACTGACACTCTTCCAGAGGAGCCTTGATGAGTATATGTGAAACTGAACTGTCACACCATGGATCACTTCATCAGCTCTACTACACAGAGGCATAGAGAACTAACCCCATGTGTAATGATAGCTGCACACTCTGGCCATATTAATATATTCCTTCAGGCAGATAGCCTATTACCTACCTATGTACCTACATATATATATATATATATATATATATATATATATATATATATATATATTTGTAGGGGGAACACAGTATAATAAGCCAAAGATGGATGGGCAGAGATGTGTGTAAGAGGGTGACCATGACAGGGAGCCATCCAGGACTGTCCCACCCAGCACACATACCAATGGCACAAAAGACATGAGGTGCACATCTCACACTAGTATCTGTAAGCATTACAGTGTATGTGGTCCATGTGCTTGCTGTACAACATGACTGTACAATGAAGTACACATCTACTATCTGTAGACATGTACCTGTCACATAGGTTCATAGGTATGTAGTAGACTATCTTCACGAAGGCATATATTAGCCTAGGCAAGTTGTGCAGCTTTCACCACCCCATTGTGTAGTCTCCCAAGCCTTAGTTCTAATAGTTAGTACCCTAAGCCCCTTTCTAGTGGGGCTGCTGATATGATGCCTGGCGTGAATTGTCTGTTTCCCATCCACTCATCAAGGTTCCTATTGAAGAGTATCAGTGAGGGGCTCTGTCTGATGTACATTGGGACTCTGTTCCACAGTAAGGCAAGTGTCTGGGATGGTATTCTATCCCACCAGCATGTTGTATTCATTGTTGTGATGAGGTTCATATCCCTGGAGTATGTAGTGCGACTCAAGTTTGTTATCTGTAGATGGAGCATGTTTAACAGTTATGTGCTGGACATGGCTCTGTATGTTAGGCAGAGTGTGCCTCTGAGTAGGTGGTACGCAACAGAGAACAGATTTAGTTTTACCAGTTGTGTTGCATAACACAACTGTTTGAGGTCAGTAATCCTCTTGGTAAGGTACCTCTGTGTTCTCTACAGTTGTTGGATATGCTTAGTTGAGTACATCCAAAATTGTGCATTGTACTCAATAATGGGTCTGATGACTTAAGAGTAGAGGGCCACCACTACCTCTTTTGATCCTGATGCAAACCCTTTGTTGATTAGGTGGGCCACATAGGATTTCCCAATCACTTTGGCAGCATGGTTGTCAAAGGAAAGATGACTATCTACTTTTGTCCCCAGATCCCTTATTACCTTGTCAGTTTTAAGGGGTAACACCTATGTGGTAGTTTGTGGGTACTTTGTTTTCACCAAAGGGGATTACTATGCATTCTTCCAAACTGAGCTTGAGGCCATGATTCTGACACCACACATCTGTCTCATAGAGTCCCTTCTGGAGAATATTTGTGTCATCCGGGGAATCTATTATGGCAAACACTTTACAGATCCCAGCAAACTTAGTCAACCACAACCCTCCTCTGTTGGCATGTACTTCTGAGAAGTCTATACCAAACAGGAGGGACCCCAGGACTGAACCCAGGGGACACCAGTTGTTACCGGTGTAGAGTCTGACATGTAGCCAGCAACTCTTAATTTGTGGGATCTATCTGTGAGCCAGTTTGCAATCCATCTTGTGAAGTATGGATTCATGCCCAGGTTGGTGAGTTCATCTATGATACCTGACTGGGGAATGGTGTCAAAGGCCTTAGTAAGGTATAGGTTGGCTGTGTGGAGCTCATTTTAATCATCTGTAGCCTGGGTAACTGTCTCAAAGAAATCCACCTAGTTCAGGAGGCGTGATCTGCATTTGACGAAGCCAGACTGGGTGTGCTCAACTGTGTGAAGGTTCCCAATGTCTTTATTGTTGACTTCTATTATGATTGGCTCCATTGCCTTGCAGATCAGACTCCTCAGGTTCATAGAGCGTGAATGCTAAGAGTCTTTTGTGGCCCCACCCCTGTGGAGTGGGAAGAACATTGCTGTGCAACATTCTATGGGTACATATCCTGTAGACAGGATGTAGAGAGAGGTGTAGGTATCCTTGATGAATATGGATACATCCCCACTCTATGTGCTATGATCCAGGTTCTGATGCTGGAAGGTATGGAATGAGTAGTATCATGGTAGTGCTGGTGTGCTCTCTGGAGCCTTGAACTAGGTTTCTGTTACTGCACAGATATCAATATTCGCCATACTGAGAAGTGCCTCGAGTGTGTGCATCTGGAGGCTGAGACTTCTGGCAATGAGTAGCATTTAGCTCACTTTGTGGTTATTTGTGTTGGTTATGGGGTTTGGTTTGTCCTGCGTGACTGGTGTTCCACACCTGAAGTCAACATCTCATTGGTCTGATCTGACCATAAGCTAATTACCCTACGTATCCACATTCTTCCCCCACCTCCCATTAAGGAAACCATGTTAAAAAATATCTCCAAAGATAACTTCATGATTCTTAAGACAGAAGTGGTGAACTTCAGGACACCCATGCAGATGGACAATACAGTTATGACTACTGAATCCTACACAATTGCACTTTATAAGCACTTACATGAGTGCATGGATCGTGCTATCCCAAACAGAACCAAGACACTATCCTCCAAGAAAAGGAAGCCAATCTGGTGGTCCCCTGCCATAAACAAACTGCACAACAGAAGGAAGAAACTGTTGCAAAAGAGGGTAAAACCCATTAGTGGAGGAGCTCCCTGGTCAGCCTCAGTAAGAAGCTGCCATCCCTGATAAAATCTTCCAAAGCTAGTTACGAAAACAAAATCATCACTGATTCTAAAGACAACCACAAAGCATTCTATATCTATGTCAAGAATCACAATGGCAACACTCAGATCTGCTCGGAGTTACAGCACAATGGCACTAAATATACAGACCCAACTGATATTGCCAACATCCTGGCAGATAGGATCAGTGCTAACTTTACCCCCCCCCCCTCACCCATGAAAGAGCCCATCTCTATACTGGAAGAATGCAAAGTTGCTGTCATCACGGCTGCACAGGTAAAAACCACTCTCCAAAGCCAGGAACACAGCATCCATGGGACCAGATAACATCTGAGGCTGCATTCTACACGAACTACAGAATGAACTGGCACCACATCTAAGTACCATGTTCAATCATAGCCTCACCTCAGGCTTTGTGCCTGCTCAATGGCGCACAACGATGGTTATCCCACTACACAAGGGGGGAGCCACCACGGACCTCAGGAACTAGTGCCCCATTAGCCTGATGAGCCTGGTCTGCAAGGCCATGGAAAATATCATCATGGAACTTATAAACAAAGACAATGGTAATCTCCAAACTCTGGACCACAACCATTTCAGGTTTGTAAAAGGCAGATCATGTCTCCTAAACCTGATAGGCTTCTTCGAAGCAGTCACCAAAGCCGTAGACAAGGGTAAGGTGGCTCACACAGCCTATCTAGATCTTGCCAAGGCTTTCAACACCATCCCCCACTCTGGAATTATAGATAAACTCACTAAACTAGATATAAATCCCTATGTCACAAGATGGGTTGCCAACTGGCTCACTGACAGAACCCACACTGTGAAAGTAGCAGACTCCAAGTCCGACTTCAGACCAGTGACAAGTGGGGTACCGCAGGGTTAAGTCCTGTGTCCTCTCCTTTTTAGTATCTACTTCCTTGAAGAACAGGCTAACACAGAAGGTCTTTGGCTAATGAAGTTCCCAGATGACTGCAAACTAGGAGCCATAATTGAAACTACTAACGATGTGGACATCCTACAAAAGGGCCTCACTGAGACAGATGCCTGGTGTCAAAGCCATGGACTCAAGCTCAATGCCAAAAAGTGCATTGTCATCCCCTTTGGTAAAAACTCTGTACCCATGAACTACAACATAGGCAGTAGTATACTTAACACTGAAAGTGTGATAAGAGACCTTGGGACACAGATGGTCAGTAGACTCTCCTTTGATAATCACATCGCCACAGTAGTCAGGAAATCCTTCTATGTGGCACACCTCATCACAAAAGGTTTCTCATGCAGAAAAAAAAGAGGTCATTGTTCTCCTCTACTCATCACTCATTAGATCCATTATAGAGTACAACGCCCCTTTTAGTATGTACCTCACAAGACATCTACAACAACTGGAAAGCCCGCAGAAATACCTAACAAAGAGGATTAGCAGCCTCAAATACATGTCCTACACAGACCGTCTCAAAACACTCCAGCTTTACTCCATCGCATATCGCCTACTCAGAGGTGATCTCTGCCTAACATACAAAGCTATGTCAAACACAGAGCTGTTGGACATGCTCCACTTAAAGAAATCCAAATCTCTCCAAGCTTCAGCCCCAAAACCCAGACCGAAATACAAAAGGAGGGGGTGTATCCATTTTCATAAAGGATACCCACACCTCCAGGTTAGTGGCACAGCACGAGGCCTTGGAGACCATCCAAGTGCAAATAACAGTGGGCAAAGCTGCTTATCAGATCGTAGCCTGCTACAGATCACCTATCTTGTCTCAGGACCCTCACTCAGCATTCCTGAGAACATTGGAAAATATAAAGGTCCTACCAAACACCATGATATTAGGAAATTTCAGCTACCCAAACATTGACTGGGAGAATTACTCAAGTACAAACTCCTTTGCAAAATGCTTCCTAGAGTTTATAAACTCAAATGCCCTGGAACAGCTGGTCACCATGCCCACTAGAGGTGACAACATACTGGACCTGATCATCACCAACATGGGGGATCAGTGTTCCACACCAGAGGTAAACCCCTCACTGGTAAGATCAGATCATAAAGTAATCACACTGGACATCCACATCCTGACCCCACTCCCAGTCAAGGAAACCACTGTGAAAAACTTTTCAAAAGCAAACTTCACACTTCTCAAAACCGAAGTGGAAAGTTTCAAAGCCCCCTTGCTACAGGATAATGCTATCCAATCTGCAGAATCCTTTAAAAGTGCATTATATAACCATCTACAGGGATACATGGATTGAGCCATCCTGAATAAAACCAAGACTCACTCCTCCAAAAAGGAGAAACCAGTCTGGTGGTCCTTGGCCATAAATAAGCTATACAACAGAAGGAGGAAACTACTACATGATAGAGCAAAATTCCAAAAAGGAAAGACATCAGTGATCATTATTAGCAAGAAACTACGATCACTCATAAAATCATACAAGGCCAGTTTCTAAAGACAAATTGCCAAGGAATCTAAAATAACCACAAAGCCTTCTTTAGCTATATCAAACATTTAGGTGGCAACTCTCAGATATGCCTTGAGCTACTGCAAAATGGCAAAAAATACACTGAACCAACTGACATTGCCAACATCGGACTGGCAGACAAGTTTAGTGCAAACTTCACCCTCACCCCACCCCCAAAAGGGCCTGTGTCCATCCCAGAAGAATGCAGAGCCCCAGACATCACGGATATGCAGGTAAATACAGCCCTCTCCAAAGCTAAGAACACAGAATCAATGGGACCGGATGGTGTTCCAGGCTGCGTCTTACACGAGCTCCAAAAGGAACTAAACCCTCACCTAAATTCACTGTTCAGACTCAGCCTTACCACAGGCTATGTACCCAAAGAATGGCGAAGAGCAACAGTCATCCCACTCCACAAAGATGGTGCTACAAGAGAACCTGGGAACTATCACCCTATAAGCCTGACGAGCCTGGTCTGCAAAGCTATGGAGTGAATTATCATGGAACTCATAAACAGAGACATTGGGAACCTCCAGACACTGGACCCTACCTAATTCGGCTTTGTTAAAGGCAGATCCTGCCTCCTAAACCTAGTTGACTTCTTTGAAACAGTTACCAAGGCAATAGATGAAGGGAAGGTAGTCCACACAGCCTACCTGGACCTCACTAAGGCCTTCGACACCATTCCCCACTCTGGCATCATAGACAAGCTTACCAGCTTGAACATTAACTCCTATGTCACGAGATGGGTGGCCACTGGCTCATGGATAGAACACACATGGTCAGAGTCGCAGGTGCCATGTCCAACTCTAAACCAGTCGCAAGTGGCATCCCACAGGTCTCAGTCCTGGGACCCCTGCTGTTCAGTATATACTTCTCTGAGGTACAGGCAAGCATGGGAGGACTATGGCTGACCAAGTTCGCAGATGACTGCAAACTGGGGGCCATAATCGACTTTTCGACTGACACAGACATCCTCCAGAAGGGCCTTACAGAGACAGATACCTGGTGTCAAAACCATGGCCTCAAGCTGAATGCCACAAAATGCATAGTCATCCACGTTGGAAAAAACAAAGAGCCCACGTATTACCACAAAGGTGGTAATCTACTAGGTACGGAAAATGTAATTAGGGACCTGGGGACCCAAGTAGATAGTAACCTCTCCTTTGATAATCACATTGCAAAGTGGTTAGATATTCCTTCTATGTAGCCCACCTAATCATGAAAGGGTTCACCTCTAGATCAAGAGAGGTCATTGTGCCCCTCTACTCATCACTCATTAGGCCCATAATAGAGTACAATGCCCCATTTGGTATGTACCTTAATTGGCACATGCAACAGCTGGTAAGACCACAGAATTACCTCACCACGAGGATCATTGGCCTCAAAGAGATGCCCTATGCAGCTCGACTAAAGAAACTCCAGCTCTACTTGGTTGCTTACTGCCTGCTCAGAGGTGATCTATGCCTGACGTATAAGGCCATGTCCAACCTGGAATTAATGGACATGCTCCACTTCAAGAAAGACAGATCTCTTAGAGCCACACGCTCCAGTGAATTAAACCTCAGCAAAGCAATAAACAGGACTTGCTGGAGGGATCGATTCCTGTCCTAGAGACTTCCCTCACTCTGGAATAGAATCCCAGTTGATGTTAGGAAGAGCCCCTCGCAGACTCTCTTCAAGTGGAATCTTGACAAGTGGATGGGAAATTGTAAATTTACCCCTGGGATCACTTCAGTGGCTCTGCTAGACAGAGGCCCAGGAAACTAATTTAAAAGGGAGGTGAAAGCCAACATATTCTGTCTAGGCATATAAATGCCCTTGGGCAGATAGCCTAGTACCTACCTATGAACCTACATGCTCTAGGGACCTAAATCTTGTCACCACAATAAACAGAACATGCCAGAGGGATAGATTCCTGTCCCAGAGACTTCACATACTCCAGAATAAACTACCTATCTATATCAAACAAATCTCCTCATTAGCACTCTTCAAGAAAAATCTTGATGATTGGATGGGAAATAGGAAATTCACCCTGGGGATCACTTCAATGTCTCTGCTCGACAGTGGCGCAGGAAAATAAATTTCTTGGGTGGCAAAAGCCAGGGTACCTTTTTGGCTGGGCTTGTATAGGCCCCAAGGCTGATAGCCTAGTACCTACCTATGAACCTATGAACCTTTAAGCCTTGCCTAAAAAAGGTAATATGGGGACAGCAAGAGCCTTGGCCAGTATTCAGAAGCATAGGGGTGACAGGTGCAAACCATCTGTAGTGAAGCAACAAGGCTTGTCTATCATGTCATCACAGGTAGACAGATACTGGATCCCCTTTGAATAACACCAGAAGCGCAGCCAATTGTTGAAGTTTATCATCTTTCTGTTATATTGCAGTATCATGTAGGTGAAGGTAAGATGCTACTCAAGGTTTGACCCTGTATGTGCTAGCATGTGGTGCATCAACCCATATATGATATGGTCATGGCCTATGCATACAATACACTCACAGTACACCTAGTATGATAAGCCTGCTGAGGTTAGCAAATGTGAAAAAAAACCTTTGTGCAAACTGTCAGCAAGTAATGTGCGTATTGCACCCTGTAACTCCATATTGCTTGCTGAAGTGTAAAGACGTGCTTAGTTTGGATTAAGAACATCACACTTGCCAACTGTGTGTGTGTGTGTGTGTGTGTGTGTGTGTGTGTGTGTGTGTGTGTGTGTGTGTGTGTGTGTGTGTGTGTGTGTGTGTGTCTGTCTCTCTCTGGGGAGAGAGCAACCTTTTTGGAGATTACTCGCACCCCTTAAAAGTGATATACTCATCTTTGTCATCTCATGATGTCACCATCCTACAAATATACCTGTGGAAAAAAGAAATCCCACTAATGTGTATAGCATGTCATGTAAATGTGTACTGCTGTTGTCTCATAATGTAGTTAGGTAGGGGTATGAATCCTCCACTTGCCAACTGTGTGTGTGTGTCTCCCTGGGGAAGAACAACCTTTTTGGAGACTACTCACACTCCTTAAAAGTGATATACTCATCTTTGTCAAGTCTGATGATGTCACCATACTACAAATATACCTGTGGAAAGGCAAAATTTCAGTAATGTGTATAGTGCGTTGTGAAATTGCGTACTGCTGTAATATCATAATGTAGTTAGGAAGGGGTTTGAATCCAGCACTTGCCAACTGTCAGTGTGTGTGTCTCCCTGGAAAGGACCAACCTTTTTTGGAGACTACTCACACACTTTAAAAGTAACTTTGTCAAGTCTGATGATGTCACCATCCTACAAATATACCTGTGGAAAGATTAAAAACCCAATAATGTGTATAGCGCATTGTGAAACTGTGTACTACTGTAATATCATTATGTAGTTAGGTAGGGGTTTGAATCCTGCATTTGTTAACTGTGTGTGTCTTCCTGGGGAAAAGCAACCTCTTTGGAGACTACTCAAACACCTTAAAAGTGGTATACTCATCTTATCAAATTTGATGATGTCACCATCCTACAAATATACCTGTGGAACAACAAAACCCCAGTAATGTGTATAATGCGTTGTGTAAATGCATACTGCTGTAATATCATAATGTAATTAGGTAGGGGTTTGAATCCTGCACTTGCTAACTGTGTGTGTCTCCCTGGGAAGGAGCAACCTTTTTGGAAACTACTCACACCCCTTAAAAGTGGTATACTCATCTTTGTCAAGTCTCATGATGTCACCATCCTACAAATATACCTCTGGAAAGGTGAAATCCCAGTAATGTATACAGCGTGTTATGTAAATGGATGCTGCTGTAGTATCATAATGTAGTTAGGAAAGAGTTTGAATCTTGCACTTGCTGAGTGTGTGCGTGTGTGTGCTCCATGTATGTGACACCGTTGGCCAATGTAGAGTGGGTTTTGATTTTTCTAGTGTATGACATATTCCAATGACAACTGTATGTGCATTACACATGTAAGGTAGCTGTGGAGCAAATCCATATACATACATGTGACCTCAAGTATTTCATAGGTGGGTACTCTGCTTTCTCCATGAACACATCTGTTACCTTTGCCAGAGCATGCTGGCGCTTTCCAGACCTTAGGTCACTTCTGTATGCTTGTGACAAGCTTAGCCACTGCAGTGATCCCTGGGCTATGTCTTCCATTTCACATCCACTCATCACGGTTTCTATTGAAGAGTGTGAGTGAGGGTTTATGCTTGAGGTATATTTGAAACCTGTTCCAAAGCAAACAAAGTCTGGCAAAGATGACTAAACATTATAGGTATGCAACAATCTCTGTGGAACTGCATGCAAACCCTTTATTGCTTATGTGCTCCACAGACGGATTTCCAAAACCCTTTGGTAATGTGATTATCAAAGGAGAGATGACTTAACACTCTATGTATACATTAGTACATGTTCCACATTTTGGGGGCTACTACCTATGTGGTACTCTGGGGATACTTTGTTTTCTAAAAGTGGATAACTATGCTTTCTTTGGTTTATAGCTTTACAGCATGAGTTTGACACCAGGTATCTGTCTGTATGATACCCTTTTGGAGGATGTGTGTGTCATCTGGAGAATAAAGTATAGCCCACAGTATGCATTGTCATCAAACGTGGGCAGACATATCCCTACTGTGTTTGCTTGTACCTAAGAAAGCTATATGCCAAACAGGAGTGGTCCCAGGACTGAGTGCAGGTGAATACCACTTGTTACTGGCATAGAATAGTACATGGAGGCTGCAAATGCTACTGTGTGTCCTACATCTGTGCATCAGTTGTCAAGCCATCATCTAACAATCGTTTATGGTCAGTCTGTTGAGGTTATGTATAACACCAGTATGTGGGATGGGTATGAATTGCTGGTGAGCTATAGCTTGCCTGTGTTAACCTCCCCTCCCTCACCCATAGCCTTATTGACTGGCTTGAAGTCTACTAGGTGAAGGAGCCATGATCTGGCCTTTAGAGAACCTAAGTGGGTATGGTGCAGTGTTTGCAGGTTCATAATGTCTCTGTTAATGAGTTCCATAATGCTGTGCTCCATAGCCTTCCAGATAACATTGGTCTGGCTTATAGGGTGAGAGTTTCCAGGACCTGTTGTAGTTCTACCCTTAATCAATTTATATTAACATTGAGGGTGGACAGGTTTAAGAATAAGTATATTAGAGGGTCAGGCCAGGTTTGAAGGTTAGTAGACCATGCTAGATAGGCAGGATTAAGTTGGTTTGTACATGTGCTGAGGAGGGATGCAGAGTATATTGTGAAATAGATGCTAAGGATGAAGCCGCCAGGTAACAGGAAAAGAGGAATGCCTAAGATGAGGTTTATGGCTGTGGTGAGACAGGACATGCAGGTGGATGGTGTGACAGCGCAAGATGCAGAGGACAGGAAGAAATGATGTACTGTGGTGACCCCTAATGGGAGAATCCAAAAGGAAAAGAAGAAGAAGACATTGTAGCTCAACCTCTGTAGACTGTGAACACCATTACCGTGTGTCATTCCACAAGTATGTAACCTGTATAGAGGCTGCATCTGGACAGAGTGTTCAGGTGAGTGGTGGCTTCATATGTCAGCTTGTGTATGACACAGCCAGGGACACTGTCCAGTACCATTGCCACTGTGGTGTGTACTTAGTTAAAGAGATGTTTTAACTAGAGTGTCTGTGAATCATCAGGTTTTACATTCTTCAGGTCTGGAAATGTGGCCCTTGTGCAATGACAGGGTGGTGAAATCCGCATTCAAGCTGTCTGACAAGGAATTGGTAATGTCAGTCAGATAAGTGTACTTTGTGACCATTTACATTAACTGTGACCCGATCTGAGATTTCCCCTGTAGATTATGAACAACACTGAAGAAAGCTTTAGTGCTGTCTTTGGAATCCTTGCCATTTTGTATTTTGAAGCTTGCCTTGTATGTTTACTGAGGGATTGTATTTTCCCAATGATACTGACAAGAGAGGTTATCCCTTCTTGGTATGTAACTCTTTTTTGGTACAACTTCACACCTTCTATTATGTATTTAGTTTATGGCAGGGGTCCATGAGACTAATGCACTTTTACTGTATGAGTGAGAATTTCTTGTGTTTGTGATAGCACGGTCCATGCAACCCTGTAGGTGAACAGTGTGCATTAATAAAGGATTATGCAGCTGGGACAGCGTTAACCTTAGTAATGCAAATCAATGACAAATAGCAACAACAGCATCACCCACAGTACAGTGTCAACCCATGTCATACACACACATGCGTACTCAAGTTCCAAAATGTGTGTAGTACAATGCATACTGGCCACCAATAGAAAGTATGGAGTGTTAACACTGACCAATACAGGGCATGTCACCCTGCCCATGTGTCCAGTATGCATGTACATGCAGACAGTGCACCTCCACCATGTTCACAAATGTACACCTGCAAACCTGTGCTGCATACACCCCACACTTACTGTCTAGTGTATAACATATGCTGACACAACTACACACATCAGCCAAGTGGCACATGGGCAAACAAAACACAATTGGAATAAACACTGGTGGAAACAATACAACATTGCTAATTAGAGCTTTAATGCATCAAGCCTGCTCAGCTACACCTTCATGGATATCATTACACTTTACTGCTGACAACATGCTATGCATTCAACCATTGCTATACTTTATTAAAGTCACCCTGTGCATCAGCATCATGTTAGCCTGTTCCTGCATCAATGTTATAGATGACAGGAGGTGGCACAGGTTTCATCATATGCACAGGGTGTGTTGTTGGTTTGCCAGAGGCCTACACTGAGCCATAAAATCGACATGTGTGTGTGAGTGTGTGTGTGAGGGCCAGGAGTACTGTTAAGGGCTAATATTGATGTAATGTGTGCGGGTATGTGTTTGCGCTAGGTTTCTGGTTTATGTTTGTGTGTCTGTATGCACACAGTTCCACCATGTGGCTGCCATATACAGGGATTTGTGAGGCAGCTACAGACTGTACCTGGCCGGCTTTACAGATCACCATCTCTGGCCACGGATATGGAACCTGTGCCTGGCAGGGGTGCTACAGACAGTATCAGGTACTAATCCAGACTGGGTACTATCCAAAGAGGTTGACATATGTCCACTGGTTCCAGGTCCCTGCTGGGACTGGTCAGAGCCACGTGCATGTGGTCTTCTAGGACGGTGTATGGACAGCCCCCCCTACATTGCTGGGGTTGGTACTGGCACTACAGGAGTGGTTGTGACTTGCTGGATGTCCATGGTGACCTCCAGCTGCTGATGTTGCTGGCATATGTTCACGTCGATGTCTCAAATGTCCCGCACTGTCCTGACACATGGACATGACATTGCGGAGGACATCCAATGTCTCACCCTAACATCTATCAATGACCTATGTGTAATTATGTATGGCACCTGCTAGGTCACGGTTACTGTCATTTATAGAGGTGTTATGAGCCCTCTGTACCCTTAGTCCCTGTCTGGTGTACCGCTCCATTCATGTCTGTGCCTCCATGACAGTCTGGAATATGCGTGTGGTAGAAAGAGGTGTGGCACATCTGTCAGGGGCATGATGACCAGCAGTGCTCTGACGAGAACCCCTGGGTATCTGCCTATGTGATACCGTTCCAGACATCTGGCTATGGCTGCTGTGTCCTGATACATGTGCCATAGACACCACACTGTCCTGGCCAGTGCCAACCATACACTGTCCCTCAGCTAAGGGCAATGGTGATGATGGACGTACAAGCAGTATGACTGTGTGCATGGATGGGGTGGAGACTTGTGTACTGTCAATTGGTGGCCCAACAACAAACCCTGACAAACCTGCCTGTGCCTCAACACACCTATCCTTATGATCACTGTCTGTCTCAGTGACATCAGGTTCCCTGCTGTACTGAACCAGCCCCACCTCGGCACCTGTGAGAGGAAAACAGGAATCACACTTTAAGACCTGAACATGATGTTAGACCACAAGCACACATGCACACATGCACACATGCGCACATGCGCGCATGCACACATGCACACATGCACACGTGCAAACACACACAAATACACTCCTCCCTAAAGCAGACACACACACCAGCAATCTCAGAACATACACAATAGCAGGTGATGGTGGGGTACAGTATCACAAGCAAAACAGTCATATCACACATGTCAGCATGCAGGACATGTGTTGCTCAAAAGCATGCAGTGCAAGTGTAGACAGTCCTTGTTACTAACAGTATACATGGCTTTGATGCATGTGTTTTGTTATTAGGTGATGGGCTTCCCCCTGGAACACAATGCATACGTGGGCACAACATTGCTGTGCAGGTATTCAAAACTCTGTAATGTACTGTGCACCATAACAAACAGGCGTACATACCATGGCTGGATGTGTATCTGTGTGTCAGATAGGTATTCAATGCTGATTACAACCTCTGTGTCTTTAGCAAATAATTGTAGACACATTTTTAGCACATGCATGATGAGTATTCACACAGCATCATCAGTGGTGCATGGATAATTGATGGAATACCATTCGGCCACATACCCAATGTACGGTACTTATGGTGAGTGTAGATCATATTGTGGACATGCCAGTCTCATCCATGACATGGCATGCTAAAACACAACTGCATATTTAAACACTACACCTACCCAATGTGTGCCATATGACCTAGCCACTCAATAGCATCACAACACATATATGTGTCAGTTGTGCAAATGGTGATTGGTATGCATATTGTTTAGACGTGCATATGTGTGCACACATGCAACATTAAGGTGTATAGCAAGGTGTATAGCAATGAAAGCTATGTGTAGTACTGTGGTTACAATAACTGGCTGGGGTATAGTCCCATCGGCCATCATCATCATGAAGCATCATGTGGTCACTCAAGGCTACAAATGTTTCCCAAACCAGCACTACACATGCTGTACTGGGACTGTACTACCTTGGCTACACTCACCATTTCACAACCAGTTGTTACATGAGTTTGTAAGGAGTCCAATAAGGAGCATTCCCTGACATGAATGTGTAGTGTGTTGCAGAGTGTTTAAATGCCCCATGATAGGCCTCTACCCCTCAGGTATATTATGTGTAATGTGTGGATGAGATTTTGGATACTGGAGTGTGTCTTTACAGATGGTTTGGGAATCCTTTATGTGTAGCATGTTAGAATGCTCTGTGTATGACATAGATGTGTATGTTATGTGCATGTTGAGTATCAACTGTGCCTATCCAATAGTCTAGCCACATTTGTTTGAGATGGTCTAGGTATTGCATGTGTTTGAGGCAGCTAATCACATTAGTGAGATGTGCGTGGTCTTACACCAAACATGCACAGCGTGCATTATGGGTAGGTGTGTTACATGTGTACATGGCCTACACCATAACTATGACATGCACTTTTTATTTACAATAATAAATGTAGAACACACTCACCAGCATCTGTCCGCTGCCTTGCTGTCACCCCAGAGGGACCTACCTAGAGATGAGACAGTTTGTCAGTGGCCACAACTGTGGCATTGCTACTGTGTGTTTGCAATCTTACAATACAACAGTTTACATTCACAGGGCTACAGATTATGTTCCAAATGATGAGTATTGCACAACAACAGGCTCCACATCTTTTAACAACACACTCCACATCTCACATATGCATGATCTACCAATACAGATAACAGTAGTCTACAGATATGCCATTTTACCTGCATGCTCCATGTGTGCTTGCTGGGTGGCTCCAACCTCCATCATGGTGTATGTCTGCTGCTGTTGTTGTTGGGCAGGTGCCACCAGGCTCAGGAGCAGCTCCTCCACTCTGGTGAGGGGGGGATGGATATTAACACCACCTCCTGTTGCAAGCTATTGTCTCCGCACATCAGCAGCACGCTGACGGACATGTCTGGGAAGATCACTGCAGTGGTGGTGTATCTGCTCATATGTCCGGTTATGCAGGCCTACTTCATTTACCCTGTGGACAACATCTTGCTACATTGCAGTACGCTCCTGCTGGTCCTGGCTGGTTCATGAGAACATGAGACTGTAGTGCTGAATCATACTGGTAGTAATTATGTAATCTTCAGCACTAATGTAACTGGGGTTCCTGCGATGCGCCATGATCCCTGGAAGACATAAATACGAAAATATGTCTGAGCAAGTCATATGGCACATTTAACATTATACAGTACAGATATCACTGAACTGCCATATATAGCAACCTATTAGCTAACCGAGAGTGAAATACTTTAACTGCCACTTATCACTGCGCACCCCACAACTGCTTGGAAGTGCCTGGCTCACTCTCAGTCTAATGAACCATGTTTTGCACAGCAACAAAATAAAATCACTATGTAAGACTATACAAGATTACCTTGTACACTGTATGCAACACGATGCACCACCTAGCCACAGCAGATATACATCAAGCTGATGTGTAAAGAAATATATCATCCATCACAATGAGTGTAAGGTCCAGTAAATGTATTACTATTATACCACACAACTTGTTAATGGCAAACCCATGTCCAAAATATGTGCACAACTGGGAATATGGGTTGCATACTGCTGTAGTACACTATGAATGTTGCTAGATACGCAGTTATATGTTTTACCACACATATGTCAAAAGACATGTTACAGACATACCCACACACACATCAGACATAATTACAGGACACAAAGTTATGACAACCCAGATAAGCTTTCAGTGTGTACTATACAGTACTGTGTGTCAGTACTTACACAACCTTAATCTTGAGAAATGTAATCTGTGATGAATACAGGGACCACACAAAACAGTGGATGCAAGCAATGTGGACATACACCACACTTTGCTGTACAGGCCCCAGAGCTTCAAGTCGTACTACAGTACACACAGGATTTGGATTCAACATCAGTACCAATCAATAATCATAGATGTAGTGCTTTAGCCTCCGATGACACACCCTAGTTAAAACCAAGGGACTTAATCACAGTGTATGCAATAGAACTTGTTCTGCCTAGCAACAGAATACACAGCTTTTGCTAGGATCAAAGCAAGGACCCATAATACCATGACATAAACAGTTTCCCACTAAGCTATTCCACAGATGCATATCTTTGATGTATTCACAAACACATTGACCATCACAGTCAGTTAACAGTACAGAGAATCTATTGCAACAAGTAGATGTAGATGTGTATGAGTATATATATATATATAACTATATATATATATATATATATATATATATATATATATATATATATATATATACATACATACATATATATCTATCTATCAATATATATATATATATATATATATATATATATATATATATATATATATATATATATATATATACACATCCATTGGTGTACATATACATATATATGAAGCACATATACATTTCACCTTTCATAGTGAGAATATCAATTATACAAAGGATGTGAGGTGTACAGTAATGTAATAAATTTGCACAGTCTTGGGATAAATGCATTGAAGGTGTTCACAGCCCAGGTAGCTTTAGCAGGCCTCACTGGCTTCAACATTGCAAACTGAACAAACCACACACAGTGTTTAACCCCCACATGTCATATACCAGCACTGTATGCTGTCTTGTTTGTCACACACTAAAACCTACTTACAAATATGCGCATACTAACCTTCACCAACATATATATATCCACCCTTCACAAACAGTTGCAATATGTCTCCTGCTTTATGCACATATACAGATGTGAATATATATGACACATATATATTTCTCTGTATGTGTGTGGCATACACACACAGGGTCCACACTGTTGTAAGTCCCTGGACCTCACAGCTGAACTGTTGGGCCTTGCTGCAATGCAAACAGGTGTCACATATGAACACACACTAACATTAGGGGGGTTATATATGGCTACAAATGCTAGATAAGCATACTAGACTGCTACAGCAGTTGCCAATGCTAAGCTACACTTTAATATGACTATCATGCATGTGTTGTTCTGTCACACCCATGGTTATATAATGTCAGCACTAATCCCCCCAACAGCTATTGGCCACACTACTGTATAGAACACAGATAACATGGATCAGATCTTTGACATTTAATGCTGAGCTACACATTTCACAGGTATGTCCCACTGCCAGCAGGTACACACTGTATTGTCCGTAGCAGTAGTTAAGCAGAACAGCTATGCATAAATAATTACTGCTGCCACATATGAATGGTTCACATTATGTAGACTATTCTTCAATAACATCTACTACATGCCAGTAAATACATATGTGTCACATACCTTTCCTTTGTATGATTTGGTAATATTTATTTTTGTTTTTCCTTTTCTCTGTCTGTCTCTGTCTCTCTCTCTCTCTCTCTCTCTGTCTATCTCTCTGTCACTCTCTGCAATAGAGTTATTGAGTTTGTTGGCAGAGATTGCAGCCTGCTTTTGTAGGTATTTGCACATGAGCATGTGATGGCCTCTGCACCAATTAGTGGCCACCACTTGCTAATTGCATGCAGCCTGCTGTGTAGTAATTGCAGTAATCACTGTCATAGCAACCCAGTACTATAAAATGCTAACTCAGGTAGGCGTGGCCCTTTCAGCTTTCCAAGATGGAGATCATCCTTGTTTGCTGTGGACATCATTGTTTAAGACAGAAGGTTGGTATAGTTCTTATATCAGAAGCCAGGGGTGTAGCCAGAGATTTACATTTTGTACTCAGACCTAATGTTGCTGTTTCCAGTACCCATTTGTCAGTGTAGAAATGTACTCACCCCTCAAAATGCTACCCCAAGATACATGGAAAGATGTACTTTCTTTTCAACTTTTACAATTAACTACCATACAAAGCTAGTTATTGAGATGTATTTCTTTGGCACAAGAATTGTTTGTGAACTGCTATACTGTGAATATTCATTTGCTCAGTTCTAAACAGTTTGTGCTTTTTTAGTGTTGACATTAGCACAAGCTGCTCAGAAAAACTGGACATATTTCAGCACCGTGAGTATGCTTACCTACATCCTTGGTAGACCCTGCACACACAGGTATATTCTACATTTGGGTAGGGGTGCAGAAGTACAGAGACCGTAAGTATTATTGTGTGGATTTTATCTTGCTGGACTTACAGGGTTGCTGTGTACATGTTAGTTTATCAAGGCAAGTAGTCTGTCTGCGTAACTCTCAACTGTGGACCTATCCACATGGTAGCCAGAGAATAGCCTGTTTTTTTTTTGTCTGTGGACCACACAGGTCTTTTCAGCAATAGAGCAATGGCATTGTTACACTTGGTTACTACCAGTACATGGCTGCATCCATTTGTATTTCAATGTTGTATTCCTACATAAGGGTATGCTTCCAAAACTCCTTCCAAAGCTATTTGCACAGTGTGTAACAGCAGAAAGGCTAATATGCCTCTGTGTTTCTGCCTCTGCCAAACCTCTCAAACACTCAGGTACATATCTGAACAGACTCAGGGAAAAGTAAAGGAAAAGTCAGGGACACCTTTAAAATATTAGTGCCATTAAGTTGAAACATTGAGAGAATCAGAGCATATGAATTAATACACCTTTTCTGAAGTAAAAGAAGTGTCTAACTCTTAATTATTGTCATTATTCATTAAGTGTAATTCACCACCTTTCTGGCCAAAGTCAGTACTTTTAGGAGGGATTCAGAGGGACAGAGATAAAATTTGTGTCAAAATCAGGGACATCACTGAAAATTAGGGACAGTTGAGAGATATGGCCTCTGCCCTAAACAGATATGCCAGTATTTGCTCTGCTGTGATACTGTGGGGGGTTGTAAAGTGATGGTGTAGCATTATTTCCTGCTAGAATGGCTGCTTCTCTTATCACAGTCATGTAATGTAATCCCACAATAACTGTTGGTAAAGATCCACAGAACAAGTTGTGTGGTAGGGCATTCCTATTTTTCCTTTACATTCACTCATTCTGATGCATGATATATTTATTTCAGCACCAACTTGTTGTCTATCGACTGTGGCTTAGTGGTACTTCATGTTGTGTAGTGTGTACAAGGTCAGGGGTTCGAGACTGACAGAGGTGTTTTATTTTGCTTGTGAGCAGAACAAGGATCCTCACATACAGAGTGACTAAGGCACTTTTAAGCAGTTGTGCACGGGTTTGCGCAATGCTTAGCAATGCTTAGCTAAGCGCAAACAAGCACACACTTGCGCAAACCCACTAACTACTGCTTAATAGTGCTTACTCCCATTAACCCCCGCACTCATTTCTTTGAAAGAAAAGGAAAATGGAGAGATAGGAAAGTGGTGAAAAAGGGGCACAAAGAGGGAAAGACAGTATGGAAAGTAGCTCGGGATGTGCAGGACTGGCGTACGGAAAGTCCATAGCTGCCCATTTCCTTAACAGCAACAGCTGTGAATATGGAATAAATTTGGAGGTAGATATGAAACCTTCAACCCCTGAGAGAGGGGTGAGGACAACAAAGTATGTTGTAATGCCAATTAAATTACATTTTATGTGTCCAGTGGACATGTGTGCAAAATGGGCAGCTATGTATGGGGCGTAATTTTTTTTGGGAGCAGATTGCCTTTTTTTTTTCAGGTGAGACTGGAATGTGGGGTAGCAGAAGTAGGTATATTTGGGGAGGTAGGTTGGGGAGGTAAACAGACAAGACAAACAAGATGCATATGGGGTGATATATGACACATGTGGTGCGTGAACACCTTTGACGGGGAGGGATGTTTGGAAATTGGAAGCCCATGAGCCCACCGATGGAAACAGTGGGACTGAGGTCCCCACCCATGGGCAGTCACCACTGCACCTTCACAGCCCAGAGGGTGGCTGTGCTGGGGGCTGTGTAGGAGGGACAGGCTGACCCAGGAGTTGCACCACTCATGCCTCAAGCTGGCATAGAGGTTCTGCAACAGAACATTCAATCTCTCTAAGCACCACAGCCTGGACAATTCGAAGGGTGATATGTGGCCCTCCTCCACCCATGCTTGCATGGGGGGGCCGAGCCCCATCCCCTGGAGCGCTTCCACCCGAAGGTGGCACAGGGCAAACAGAGGAGGAGGTCCCAGGCTGGGCACCGGACCTGTTGGTGCCAGGTGCCATGGCCAGCCGAGGTGGGACAGATGGGTCCGCTGGGACCGGCCTTCCCATATGAACTAGGTTTTGGAAGGTTTAATAAAGATATGGGTTAGTAACAATCAACAGCATTCCCAATTAGTTATAACAGCATGCAGAAGTATTCCCATTAACCCAACACACCAGATTTTCAACAGTTGAAAAGCAAGCATAACACATGCATATATAGAACAATAGTGGACATTACAACAGCATGTAGGTTGAATTGATGGCAACAGGCCACCAATATTGTGGCATTTTAACAGGGCACATGCATATAAATAAATGCAAATATTTATAAACCAATAGGACATATGTCCCAACAAATGTTTTGAGATTACACATACCGATTGAGGTGTGGAATTACATTTTTTATGCACATACAGTAGGGTGCAAAAGGATAGCTCAATTAACAACTTATATATCCTTCTAATTTTCACTACATTACTATTAACTGCAGTTATATGTCCCTTACATGTATTATTACACTACCCGTTGTCCTTATATTGTGCAATTGGATTTTGCTCGATCATTATATACATGAGGTGTTTCTTACATACAAACTGTCCAAGATGCAGATGTTACTGCTACATATTTTGAGAGTTGCTCACACACACTACTGCTAAGATGGTACACTGACAGCTCTACTTTCATATAATTATCTAGATATGTTCAGGTGAAAGTATCAGTTATATGTTAACAGCTCCCTACATTTCTGGCAGCACACTAACATTTCTGGGGAACACAATACCGTGCTACTCATGTGCCAGATTCACCTGTACATGCTGGGCATGAACCAACAGTTGAGGGCTGTAAATATGCATAAAAACTACTGGCACTTCCTTCATCCACGTTATATGGGCCTACTCAAGTGTGGGTTAACACTGCTTAATACAACAGTACTATTTGTAAAATGCAACAGTACAACAACATATCAAAGAAAATGACACAGATGCACTCCAGGATTTATACATTTATTAAAGGATTATTACACCTTTATTTATTAGGTTAAAGCACTTTTTGAAGGCTCTCTCATTTATTTTATATAACAGTACATGCAGAATAATTACTAACCTGCCTGATGATGCAGCCTTTGCAACCTATCTTTATGGGCTTGCTGATTCATAGCCCGGACACCAGCAGCTGAGAAGTAAATGCAGTGATATTGAGACATACCTATCCATAGTATAGACAAGCATAGCAATTCTTAACTACTTAATACAATGGCTACTTACTCAGTACTGGGGCATTAGGCATTGCACAGGACTTCTGTATCCACTGGTCCAGTTGATCCTTCTTACATCGCTTCGGGTCAGAATAATGGTGCCTGACCTGCTCACCAGTCTGAGGAACACCAGTGGCACTGGTGAGATCACGAGCAAGACTGTTCCAGGCCTCCGTTTCATATTGGGTGCCCTGGTACTGGCCCCGCAGGAGTCTTTCCTTATAATTGTGGACAAGGAGCCAAACCATTACTTTGGACTCCTCAATGCCCCAGCATTGCGCTCGAAATCAAGTGCCTTCTCCAACACTAGCCATGCTGACTGCAGAAGGGAGCTACAACCAGTTATGGCAAGTATTCCCGCCTGTGGAGCTTAAATATGCCTCATTTCCGACACTTATTTGTGATTGGCCAGTTTTGAAAAAAACTCAGCTGTAGGCACACCTGCATAGCTGATGTTGGCAATGTTTAATATTCCTGTGTTAGTTATGTGTCTGTTGAAAGTGCATGGTTATGAAATGCTGTCATGGCTTAGTGGTTATGTACTGCGCCTATAGTGCACAGTATCCTGAGTTCGAGCCTTGTCACTGCTTTTTATTTTCCTACTGGCTAGACCTGAATGGTTAAGGTACAGTAAAGGAGGTGTGGCTGTGTTTAGCTGACTTTGCTCAACTTTGCCCGACATTGCCAAACGTTGTGCTCGTTAGCGCGGTGCGCAGCTACGTGCAAATACATTGTAGTTGCACTGGTTGGCGTGGTACGCAGCTATGCTCAAAGACATTTGCGCTTGTTAACGCAGTGCTCAGCTACGAGCAATTGGTTTTAAATATGCTAAATACTGCTAAAATGTGCGTAGCAGTGCTTTATATTGCTTAAAATAAGTTACTCATGCCTCAGAATACATAACCATTTCACCTTCATATATATATAATTTGTTCACTACTACATATAATATTTGAATGCTTTTTACAAAACTTATACATGATAAATGTCAGGAAATATTTTTGTATACAGATTTCCAACAGAAAATGGAACGCGCAGTAGTGAGACTCAAACAGGGAATGCTTCCTCCTTGTGCGAAGGCTCTAACCACTACACTATCACTATTTTGCTTTTGCATATATTTTTCTTATTATCCTCTTCTGTGTCTAAGCTGCTAACTGTAGCTAAGCAATGGACAAACCCGTGCAAACATGTGCAAATACAGGCAGTTATATCAGAAATAAAACAAAGAAAAAAATAAATTTATTTTAATTTTTAAATTTGTATGAGGTTTAACATATGGGGGAGTGTAGTGTTACAATGCACACATGTGAGCGGACTCGCTCATATAACTCGAAATTTCTCAAGTTTCGTCATTGCAGTGGCATAAATTTTTGAACTGCTCAGCAGTCCAACATGCCCCCTACACTCGTCCATGCTCCATGTAAGCTTTAGAGTTGAGGCAGCGCGCCCTCATCAATATGCATGGTGCACTACCATCATACTCTTAGACTGGGGTTTCCGTGTAAGACTAATCTAGTTTTACACGGAAGATTAGTAAATCCTGGGGAGTATCTATGTATTTCAAGTTTTTAATGGTTCTATGATAGGTGTTTTTTAGAATCATTATTTAATCAAATTTATTTAATTATATTTATGAGGATTTTTATATATATATTTAAGATAGTTTAATAATGATATTAGTATAGTGGATAGGTCCCCATATTTTAAATGTATGTGTGTATATATATATATATATATATATATATATATATATATATATAATTATAATTATTTAATTTTGTTTACATATATATCTATATATAGCATATTTAATTTAGACTCTGTCTTTCTATTGTATTTGAATAGAAAGTTAATTATTTATTCCTGGGTTGTGTATGGAGGGTAATAGACTGTATATATGTTTATTTAATTGTTTATTTATAGTAAGCATTTACAGTTTAGATATTTGCTGCAGGTTTTCACTACTAATGAATTATGTATGAGTCCTGGGTCATGATTGGTCCATGATTTAATTAAGGATGATTTAAATAGAAGGCTTAATGGTGTTTGTTTCATCTTGATAAAATTGCGGAATCTGGAGACGAAAGCGCTTGATTCTTTCTCTTTTTATTACTTTTATTGATGTGAATAAAGTGTTATATACAACTATGTGGATTTTGGCATATTTGTGTGCTGACACTCCATTTCTGGATTACTGAGCAATTGTGAAGCTGTTCGGTCTGTTTGGTTCATTTTAATCTCAGAATTTCCTTCCTAAGTTATGTTAGGAGGCTTCTGTATGCTGAGATAAAGTAAAGGTGATCACTCAGTTTAACAGCAAGCCATGTACTGTATGCATTCATGGTACAGGAATGTAGAGCTCTGAGGGGAAATATTAATTTGTCCTCATTACAGTAATTAGCTAAATACTTGAGTATTGCCCACCATGGCAGAAGAGGAAGAGGGTGAATCATTTACTGCTTTTATCAGTGAATCGTCTGACTTCATGAAGGCTCCCAGCTCCACAAACACAAGCCTCCATGAAATACAACAATCTCCAGGAAAATTATAATGGTACACCATAACATCTTCCTGAGGAGCTGGGATGCCTCATGGAGAGGGGATATATCCTGAGTTCCAACATTAGTGTGATTGGGGGATGTAGTATTAGACATGAATCAAAACTGGGGTACAGTCAGAAGCTCTGTGAGAGTAGGAGGGAGTGACTGAAAAAAAAAGGTTAAAAAAAACACTACATGAGCAAACTGGCAAAAGCTCTCATTATTCACCAGTGATGTGTTGCTTTTATGCATAATTTTGAGGATAGTCTAAAAATAAAAGAAAATGAATACTGCAGACCTTACCATCTCTTTGACGTGACAGCTTTCTGCCACAGATAAATAGCAGGGCTGTTACACTGAACTGACAGGTTTGACACCTTAGGAAAACTTTGATGGAAGTTAAAGGTCTAACAGTTATTTAATGACTACAGGTTTGACTACTCCAGAAAACCCAGTCATTTTAGCTATCCTGCTTTGAAAATGGTTTAAATGTATAAAACAGCCTGCAGTTAGCACAAAAACAAGGTCATTCAGTGAAAAAAAAGTTACATGGTCTAATGGTGTGCAGTTCACAAATGGACACCAGGTACTAGATAACATTTTCTGATTTGTACCCCTCTGTAGGCAGGGTTACACAATGCCCTTTTAGCTCTGCAAATGTTATTTTGCCATAGCAGAATACGGGACATGAGATTGACCTCTTTTTCTCTGCCCAAAATATCCTTAATGGTTTTAAAATTATATCACTAGCATCCTGCGGGATTATACTGTGGCCACCTTTTTTGGAACTATTCTTCTCATACATAAAAGTGTTTTATGGATGACTAGATATGTTTTTGGATTGAAAAAATGGGTAATATAATTACCTCAGAAAAAATAGTGATGTTCTTCATGTTGGTCTAGAGAAAATATAAACCTGGGATAATAATAATGTCACAAACTGAAGTAATATCCACAAAAGCTCAACAGCTTGCAAGCCCTGTTCTTTTCAGAACAACAAGATGCAAATCTCTAAAAACCTCTTTGATAAAAATTGATTAAAATAAGATAAATGCTTTCGTTTTTTTCACCACAAAACTTCATCAGATAAATCCAAGGAAGTAGGGCCAAGAAAGACATCACTTCTCAGCAGCCAATCAAAGTGTCTGAATTGAGCCAGCACCCCCTTAAAGGCAGACTTGCGTTATCTTCTTAAAGCCTTTAATTTTAACAGACTGGAAATGGAAATACATTCATTGGAAGTGTTTTGTTTGTAAACAAAACTTTAAACTATTATTTAAAGAGATGCACATCCCGCCCAATTTCATCGAGTTTAGAGTAATTTTAATCCTCCATTGAACCCACTGCTGCATGTGTTCCAAAAAATCTGTGAACTGGATATAAAACACATTGGACACAGAAGGTATCAGATTACATCTAAATTACACCTAATCTGTCTAGAGAAGAGGAAGAAGCATTACATAATATCAGAATGACTGGTTTAAGATTCATGGAGCCTGAGAAAAGTGGGGGCCTTGTCATCATGGAACAGAAAGAATATTCCAGGAGAATTAAGGAAATGTTAAACAACAGTGTTTACAATGAAGTATCCAGAAATTAATTAAATCAAGCATACAGGTGGATCACTTCCCTTTTAAACAATATTTTCATAGAAGGAATAATTAACATCAAATAATTTAACTACCTTAACAATATATCTCCTGTGAAGCCTTACGATTTGTGGGATCCCCAAAATTCACAAGGATCTAAATAACCCTCCTATCCATCCGATTGTGGACAGTCGGGCTCTATCACCCAGGCATGTGCTAAGTTTGTGGACTATAAATTAAAAAAAAAGACATACTCAAGACTGAACTGCAAGTCTTTAAAGACTCCTGGGAGTTCTTCAAAACATCAATAACACCACCTATGTGGAGACTGACCTACTGGTCACTATTGACGTGGTTGATTTATACACAGTGATACCACTTGAGGTGGGATTGAACTGATTCTGTGAGTTTCTTCAAACCAAAGGCATGAATAATGATCAGACCAGTCTCCTGGAAAATTTGTTGGAAATTATCCTTACCAAAAATTATATTTTTTACAAGGGACAACTGTGTCATCAAAACCAAGGTGTGGCGATGGGAGCAAATTATGGCTCTGTTTATGCCAATATTGTAATGGCTAAATGGGAACAAGCATGCTTGTTTAATGACAGACTTTTATAAGTCTGAGAGATTTTACACCTGATACCTGGATAATCTGTTTATCATTTGACAGGATACTGAGGAGTAGCTGATGGAATTTATGACCTACATCAACTCAAGCATTGAGTTTTTGAAATTTACAATAAAGAAAAGATCAACATTCCTTATCTGAATGTTTTTTGTCCAAGGACTTGAATAATCACTGTTATGTTTCAATGATTTATAGAAAGCCAACTTACTCCAACTCCTTCTTATATTTTTTGAGTGACCATCCCCTTGCTCAAAAGAATTCATTAGTAAAGGGATAATTTGTTAGGGCCACAAGAATGGTCACCCTGTAACAACACTTCTGGGAAGAGTGTGCTACTTTGGAAAACTTGTTTTTGGCAAGAGGGTTACCCAAAAGAGTTTTTAACTGACATTAAGGAAGAAGTGGTAAAGAAAAGGAAAAGGAATTATTACATCTCGATACTCAATAACAATGGTGCTCTCATCACTGAAACTGATGAAGAAGACAACAATGGAACTAGAGATCTGGGGTGTGCCTTTCTCACTGACTTTAACCAAGACCACCAGATACTTAAGAAGAATTGGGATTTATTTAAAGAAAACAGGGAACTAATATAACTACTTCCAGAGTGCCCTTTGGTGGTTTTCAGAAGAGAAGAACTTAAAGAAGATGTTGGAAGGTACAATACTTAATTACAATGTAGCCTGTAATGTCTGTAGAATGACCAAATGTGGGCGATGCTCTTTCTGTAAGTGGATCCAAGTGGATGACTCTTTTCGGATAAAAAAAACATGTTCTTGTTAGATGAAAATATGATTGCAACATTAAAGGTGTGGCTTATGCTGCTCTTTGTCAGGTATGTCCATCATTTTATATTGGAAAAGATGAATGTGTCTTAAAAGAAAGGATATATGAACATCTTTATGATATACAAAAAGGTAAAATCACACAAACCCTGGCTAAACATAACAGAATTCTATGGCCATTATATTTGTTTTGTGGTTGTCGAGCAGATCCACCAAGGGGCTAGAAGAGGCCTGTGGCACTTATTTCTAGAAAGAAGAGAAGTATTTTGGCAGCTGGTGTTTCAAGCTGATGCTTGGCCAGGTATTAATAAATGTATTATAAGAAACACCAATGCAGCACAGCACAGGTCATCTTCCAAAAACAACAGCAGGCAGGGTAAAGTTTTTCGCCATTTATTCTTCTTCTGGTACCTCAGCTTTTCACCTTCAAAGGAATAAATTAATTCCACAAAAACCACACCTTATATACAACTCTAACACACTTAATTAATTAATGAGTTCATTATTCTAGATATAGTAATTTAAAAGAAATGTTGAATGTTAAAGGTGTGAGTACAATGAAGTTCGGTAAGGTGGGCATCCGGCCGTGTGGTAATTGTATGATTTGTAGTAAAGCTAAAAATTTGGATGGATAGAAAATTAATGGGAAACTGTATAAAGCCAGGGAGGTATTTTACCGTAACTCACAGGGTGTAGTTTACATTATAGGGTGTGGATGTGAAAAGATAAAGTGGTATATTGGGCAAACAAAGAGAAGGGTGAAAGTAAGAGTTATGGAACATCTAGGGGACATCAGGAATGGGGGTTGTCACAAAAGTTTATTCTTCAGTGTGCTAGCATGTCCATTTATGGAGTATGAAGGAAGTTTCAAAAATGAGTTGGATAAGTTGGAATGTAGATTTATTATTAACTACAGAATGCTCCAACCATGTGGAATGAATATTGATAGTAATTTAACTTTATAAAATAATTTATTATGAGTTAGGAAGTTATTGTATTTACTGTAATGTTAAAAAGGTTAAAATGTTTAAGTAATGTACTGAAAAATGAAAAAAAATTGATATATTGACAATGGATATTGGGGTTAAATGTCTTAATGTGAGTTTTTAACATGCCCTTTTTTTGGTAATTTAGTACTGCAGGATTTATTGAATAATGAACTCATTAATTAATTAAGTTTGTTAGAGTTGTATATAAGGTGTTTTTTTTTTGTAGAATTAATTTATTCCTTTGAAGGTGAAAAGCCAAGGTACCAGAAGAAGAATAAATGGTGAAAAACTTTACCCTGCCTATTGTTGTTTTTGGAAGCTGAGCTGTGTTGTGCTGCATTGGTGTTTCTTATAATTTTCATGCTGGGTGGCCGTTTTGGCCGTTGGTGTATTAATGTATTTCCATTTCCAGTCTGTTAAAATAAAAGGCTTTAAGAAGATAATGTAAGTCTGCATTTAAGGGGGCACTGGCTCAGTTTTGACACTTTGGCTGTTGAGGAGGGATGTCTTACATCAGTTCTTGGCCCTGCTTCCTTGGATTTATCTGATGAAGTTTTGTGATGAAACACAATTAAAGAGCTTATCTTATTTTAAACAATTTTATTAAAGAGGTTTTTAGCGGTCCTATCTATAATACAGCATATTTTGGAGATTTGCATCTTGTTGTTCTGGAAAGACCAGGGTTTGTAAGCCATTGGGCTATTGTGGCTTTTACATCAGTTTGTGGTTTTGTTGTTTTTTTTAGCTTCTCAACAATAATAACATCAATAAATGTAACATCATGAAACTTGGTGAAAAGGACACAAATTATCATTACAAAATATAGGCTCAAGTTTTGAAAAGCAACAGAGTCATGTAAGATCTAACAAGACTGTAGACAGTAGTTTTAAACTTTGACCTGTGTAAAACTACCAGAGCCAAAAAACATATTCTTTAGCAAGTGTGCCTCAAAATGTAGATCCTCTATATGTTGACTCAGGATTATAAAATTTAAACTTGTTTTAACTGTTGTTCTCAGTTCTTTCCCCAAACATCTTCCTGGCTTTTGTTGGGTATAAAACCAACCCAGAGGATCGTTTCTTATGGGGAAGGGAAGAGAGTAGCATATAAACATTTTAAAATTGCATAAATTTGAGTCAATTAATGATTGTTTGACATTTTGACAAAATTCCAAGTGGCACAACAGTGTCATGGAATTGTTAATGGACCAATTTCAGAGGAAACTTTGAGTTTTCTTTTGTGACCAGGAAACTCCTCATGTTTCAAACATTCTTTTTTTCTGTATGTTTCTTGCTGACAAGATAGATAGAGAGGATATTAAAATACTGTTTCAGCCAAAGTCTATTGTATGTCATATTTTTGTTGTCTTGCTTGTGTATTATAGTTGTGATTTAGTTAACATCTCAGCAGTTTTGTCTTTCTATTAATTGGCAAGGGGTCCATCACATGTATCAATCAAAGGAAAGAAAAATGTTTTAAAGTGAACCACAGAGCATTGAAAACTCAATGGCATCTGCCAGATCCCTGCAGTACTTAACTATTTACTCTAGATCACTTGAAATCCCCTTCGATGAGTAAAATAAGATGCTATTTATAGGCAGGCCATCCAAGCTGTTTATATTTTCCCTTAATTTTGTGATTCACAGAAAATTTTGGTCCACTTGAAAATTTCCTTTTGATGATCATTGCACAGACAGTCGTTTTCCTAACTGTAAACATTACTTAACTATTACTGAAAAAGAAGAAAATGATGCCAAAGGAAAACAAATCACAGTTCAAAAATGAATATGGACAGTGTAAATTATTCATGAACATAATGCTCTGTCTGTAGAGTGATGCAAAGCTGAAAGTGTTTACCAATTTTTTTTTTAATCACAGACATACATATGAATTATCTGTAAAGCCTAGTCTAAAAGGAACAGTGTATCAAATAGTAAGTACATGCAAATGAAGCTGGTATACACCAGATGGCCTATAGTCACAGAATGCGATTCATAAAGTCCAACATTTATGTACAACCATGTTTGATATCACTTACTACAGGGAAAGATTAATACTGTCATAATCCCATGTAATCAGTCAATAATATGTATTTGTCACAACACATTAGAGCAAATATGACAGCAACAAGTGTTGCATTTTAAGCTCCATGCAGGTACAGTGTTAGGCAATGTGTTAGGCCTTGATTGTTGCACACATCAGTCTCCCCTCAGGAACTGTTACATCATTTCTACATAATACAAAAACAGTAGAAATTCTATTTAAATTGTGTAAAGGGAGAATATATGGAGCCAGAGGTCAGCTGAGGATCCTGCAAACAAGAATAGTAACATCAACAATTATACTGGGTTCTGAAGGCCAGTTGGGTATGCTACTGGGATTTCACAGACATCCTGCAGCTTGATCCTCCAGCTGGACCCTGCAGAACTTCCAGGAATGCGTGCTGTCTCAGGCAGCAGCATATATTTGAATGTAACAGACACTGGTGATAGACAAGATCTACAAAATTTACCAGCTGTGAGGTATACCTGGTATGCTGGATACCATGCATATCACAATCCATAAACCTGCCACAAAAGACATGTCTGTGCATGTTACCTGGCATAAATATACCTCTTCAAAGTGTCAAGTGGTATATGACCACAGTGTTTATATAATACCAGTGGAAACCATGATGCCATTGTTTGCCACTTTAATGCTGTGTACCAAGCCTTTGAAAGTGGGCTAATCCCCCATATTTGGTTCTGGGATAATACCAGGTAATATTTAGAACCATGGGAGCTGACACCAATCAGATTGTTACAGATAACACAGAAGGTGTCCTAACATAAAACAATGAATATTTGCTTACCTAAAAATGGCATTTTGGTTCCTCAACAACTCCAGAGGCACCTTGCAATAAACTCCTGCACAAACCTGTCAGACATTTACAACCTGTTGTATATTCCACAATTTCACATAAACCACCATTGCATCCTACTCATCTCATAATGGTGTCACAATACACCAGAGACAACATAATGATGGTCTATCACCTCTGGCCCTCATGAAGCTGACAAACACCAATATTAGATCCAGGCACAGCAGGTGCATGATACAATGACCCAGCAGATATTTAGTATATACAGAGTTATGTACTGACATTATGTTTCAATGCATTCAACCATATAATGCAGTCAGCAATGATGAATATATATGGAAACAGCATGCAATGGATCTGAAGACATAGGCATATACACACTTATAACAGATGCACACCATGAAAAGTCAGATCCTCATGATCTCCCATGTTTGCAGGTCACAGCAGCAGTGCTCTCTGTTATACTGACAACACTCACCTGCTATGCACTGTCCTATGTCCAGTGATGTTAATATCCTGTGGGTAACCCCTAAGGGCTGGTGATGTATGTGGCAGTCATCCACTACAATGTCTAATAAGAATATCATTAGTAGTTACCTCCCACAATATAGGTTTATAAGCCACCCACACACAGCAGGCTTCCATGCAGCTGTTATGAGTGTGCCTGGAGCATGCTGACTAACCTAGAAAATGGTGATGGAATCTGCAAGGTGCTACTATCATCTAGCCTCTGTGGGGAGTGAAACAGAGATGCCTGCTACTGTAGCAGGTTGAACTGTAACTGTAGCAGCCCACACACAGGCCTGTTCAATGTATGAACTTCTCTGCACAGTATACAAAGGCCAGTATTACATCACTACAACTGTTGGACCACAAAACTCTCATAGCATGCCCTGTCTTAATCCTACTGTTGTGTCCATATATGGCCAACATGGGAAAATGCTTCTTTGTACTGGACAGTCCCTCTAGTTCTCTGTTTTACTGACCTGTGATTCTGTGCTTATTTACAATAGGTCAGCACACTGTGGGAGTACATCAACTGTAGCAATATCTACAGAAGCTGATGCAGGTCCCCTACAACAGATGATGGATCATCTGTGATGATGACACAGCATATTCAGCTGTCCGTTCCCAACATACAGGCTGCACTATCACTGTCACACAAACATAACCACATTTTGAGAATCAGCTACTTAAATGGGAACTTCTAAGATCCAGAGTATCTGCATTGCATCCCCTGTGACGTAACTAAGCAGCACTGGCACAGCAGAGGATGCACAGGAACATTCCCTTCCCTGTGAGTGGGAACTTCTAAGATCCAGAGTATCTGCATTGCATCCCCTGTGACGTAACTAAGCAGCACTGGCACAGCAGAAGATGCACAGGAACATGTCATTCCCTGTGAGTGGGAACTTCTAAGATGCAGTGTATCCTCACTGCATCCCCTGTGATGTAACTAAGCAGCACTGGCACAGCAAAGGATGCACAGGAACATTCCTTTCCCTGTGAGCACACAACCTGAGTACCAGTCTGAGTCACTCACAATGTGGGTCTGCTGTCCAGAAAATTCATCTTACATCACTGTGCCAGAAGAGGACTGACCCTCTGATGCAAGACAGTCAACACACTAACAAAAATGACATCATCTCTTCAAGCAGAAAAATACCCAAACCCACAACTAACTGGCTCAGGTTTATCCGTGTCCTGTGAGCTATCATTGATGTGTCATAAATAGCAATAACAAGAAATATGACATGCATTATGTCACATTTTGTCAGCAGTCCCTAAAATGAATACTGTAATATGCCAAGGCATGCCTGTTGCAGCCGTGTATAGTTCTGTGGATATATTCAGACGTGTGCATCATAACAGCTTGTAGAGGTTTATACAGCATGTGCACAATACATAATCAGTCTACTGACAAGAAAAACACAAAAGAACCATCATTTGAAAAGTACTAACCTGCTATACTTGATGAACCCACATCCTTGCCCCAACTTATTCCAGCCTCAGAGATCTCATGCACACATGACAGTAAAATTCACACATCTGTGGTAATATCCATTTCTAAGAGAGAGAGGGTTCTTTGAACTTACTGCATGAAATGGATGTCCTTTGGCTATTCCTTGCAATTTGCTGAGTTCATCGTGTCACTGATCTTTTTTCATCAGTCACCACTGAGCCTGTCATACTCACTGAAGGCATTTATATCTGCAAACACCACTGCAGATCTACACTGTCAGAGTTTCTGGTTGTCACCATATCCCATAAGTAGGATGCAATCTACATTTAGGGCAATCAGAAGCCAGTCAACATATTGTCCTTTGAAACTGATGTTTGTGTCATAACTGCTCACTGCTGCACAAGTTATATAGCACAGATAAACATTACAAAAGTCAAAGATTTTAACAGGCCTGATGTATCTGCAAGAGAGTACCTCTGCCATGTATTCAATTATCACATTTGCACATCAGAAATGTGGTAGCATTACATACTATAACTGAGAAACATACAAAGCAGATTAGTAATCAACAATGAAGAAAGAGGAATATTTAAAAATTTGCATTTACTAATGACAGATGCACTTGTATGCAGAGCATGCATGAGAGGATGTAGGAGGCCCCACCTCTACCTGAACACACAGCCCCCACCTCAGCATAAGCACATACATTAATTGCCAGGAGAAGGGATTAAGGCCTTTCTACAAAAAATACAGACTCATTATGGGCGATGGCATCTTCTAACATTCTTCTTTCACTAACAGCTTGATCAAACCCTGGAGTAATGGGGGGAGTGAATATGCCTATAAGGGAATAGAGAGGAAACCTCATGAGCAAACAGGTATACAGAAAAAAATCAGAAAAAATATGATGTAAAACAAAAGACTTGTGAGCCCTTTCTGTACACCAGAAAGGGTCCTTAGCAACTTTATTGTTTCAGATCCACATTGTTAAGACATTGATCATGTCACTACGTTAAGACATTGATCACTTCACTACGTTAAGACATTGATCACTTCACTATGTTAAGACATTGATCACATCACTACGTTAAGACATTGATCACTTCACTACGTTAAGACATTGATCACGTCACTACGTTAAGACATTGATCACTTCACTACGTTAAGACATTGATCACGTCACTACGTTAACACATTGATCATGTCACTACGTTAAGATATTGATCACTTCACTACGTTAAGACATTGATCACGTCACTATGTTAAGACATTGATCACTTCACTACGTTAAAACATTGATCATGTCACTACGTTAAGACATTGATCACTTCACTATGTTAAGACATTGAACACTTCACTACGTTAAGACATTGATCACGTCACTACGTTAAGACATTGATCACGTCACTACGTTAAGACATTGATCACTTCACTATTTTCAGTTTCTTCTGGAAAACCATGAAATCTGAGATGATTCCTTCAGGAGTGACTTTAGTGGTCTTCTTTTTGGTCAGATGCAGAGTTTGTTGAACCGGAATTCAAGTCATTCTTTTCTAGGCATGGATCTATATCTACAAGAAAAGTGTTTAGTGAGATAAGGCAAGATTTTCGAGATATTTGTATTTTTCTGTGAAATTTGACATTTATCCACTGTTCATTAAAAAACTACAGAGAAGTAAATGTAACTTTAATATTTCTGATCGTTCCAATTTTTCAATTGTATTATTATCTGTAATTTAAAATTTGTGTAAGTTTTACTGTTGGTTGCACTATATTCCATGTTTGAAATAAGATAAATTATTTATTAATATCCAATAACTATGAATGTCAGATACAATATCCCATTTGCAAGGGAAGCCTAAAATGCTTCAAGATGTACTATTTCTCCATTCTTACATATAAGTAGGTTATATCAATTGATTCCTACTTACATTCACTCATCCAGATAAGCTCTTAGAGTTTGTTTCAAACATGCATAAACACATATAAAATATTATTGTTTTACCATTGGTTGTTATACATATATCATTCATGAACATTGTACATTTTTATTATAGGGACCGTACACGATACAATATAGTAACATGTCAATACACTAATGGTTGTAGTGGAACAACAGCATACAGTGTATATTAAGAATTTTAGCAATAAAGTGTAGCTTATACTTTCATAATTGAAAAAAACTCTGTCAAGAAATGTTTTCAAGACTTTAGTATTATTGTATCTAATGGCTTGTACTAGGAACTGAAGGCTTAATAAAATCCCTGTGATAATCCTGAAGTGTCATCACAATGCTGAGTGTAGTGTACTGTACTGTAAAGTGGATGTGTTTGTATTGTACAGGCAATAATCAACATAGCCATAACACTCAGAACAAAATGGTATGGTGGCCCTGAAAAGCCACTGAGGAATTTTATCTCTGCCTTAAGCACCACCATGCTGTTTTGATCTGCAGTTTAACCCATCCTGGAGTATTTTTTTCTTGGCACAATCTCCTAACAGATCCCTTACAGTGGCACAGTATTCTAAGTTGAAACAATATCTCCCCTTTCTTTTTCTTTCTTTCTTTCATTCTTTATTTTTCTTTCCTTCTTATTTTGCCTCATTCTTTCTTTCTTCCTTCCTTTCATTCTTTTTTTCTTTCTTTCAGTCTTTCTTCCATATTCTGTAAACAAACAAGATAGTCACTTTCTCCAACTAGTAATTCCATCTGCTTAAAGCTTTGGGCAGTGTTTTTTTTAATTACAATTCAGACACTAGCATTAGACATGAATACTTAATGAATTCTCCATCCCTCCCAAGTACATAATTCAGTCATATTGTCAAGTTGTGGCTTGCTCAGCCAATGAATTAAATGTAACAGCAGAGAAAAGTTAACATATGCTAGAGTGAGACATTATTTTTAAGGGAAGAGCAGATGATGAGATCTTCATACAGATTAATCAAAATATGGCATCTTAAAAACTTTTATTCTAAAACAAAATGCCAATCATATAATGGTGAATTCTAACACAAAACACAGAAAAATACTATGTTCCGTATTAAGGGATGTGCTCCCTTTCCTCCAATATACATCTTTTCCGAGAACTTTATCCTTAGACTCACAAACATTAAATGATAGTTGAAGGTGAAATTATATCATCAAAAGGAAAGGTCCCCTTCTGACATTGTGCAACCCTGAACAGTGCACTTGTATTCATTCACGGTACCTAAAACCCTTGCCATATACCAAGGCATGGCTACACTTATATAAATCTCGCCAGCACACATTACTTTTTCGTACAATAGCAACAAAGAATTTGGCATTCCATATTACAATCATTCTAACATTTACAATAGATATAAAAGTGTTGCATAGTTGGCAGCCAATTGTATGTAAGCTGGGAGTTATATCAGTTTATAAAATGAACATGACTGCATTAGACTGCCACTCATAAGATATTTATTACATATGTCATTAAAAAGGGAAAACGCAGGCTCAAATAGTAAAATATCTACTATTGGCATTTGTGAGCACTAGCAGGAATGGTGTTTTATCACAAACATGACTGTTATTAATACAGAATAAAAAATGCTTTAGCTGTACCCAGAAAATGACATTTCTTAAATAAAACCAACAAACAGAAGATTATACTCAGGTCTCCAATCATATCATAATGAACATGTTATGTGTTTGAGATATGGGTGTGAAGAAATTTACCTTTATTGTGGAGCAAAGTGAATCTTAACATCCATGCAGACAACACGATAGTAGTTGGTTATGAATGGAATGTCCTGAAAATAATTCTTTGTAGTACATGGAGCTTTCATTGTTCTAATGTACTATAAGTTAAAGAAAAAAAACTGAAGGAATATAAGCTATTTTTACAGATTTTAAAGCCTTGAAATATTTAGAACTGTGGCACAGTGGCCAGAAGCTGTATACCTCTGATAGACCGCTTTAAAAGCTGTTAAACACTTCAGTGGCCTTTTGTGTATGTGTGAGTGTTTCTGTGCGTGTGTGTGTGGCCATGCTCACAAATGTGTATGGGGGCAGATTTAATTGCTGTTCAGTAGTGGCCACAGTGTATGATCTAACATGAGACTACAACATAACAGATCTAAAAGGTATATAACAAAACTTATTTTGCACCTCTCTGATATGAGAAGCTGCATAACAAGGTTGTATCCTTTCTGATTTTAGGGTGCAATCAGTGTGATAGTACAAGTAAATTAGTTAGGGTTCTCTGGCTATAATACCCTACCTGCAAGCAAACAAATTAGAAACTGAAGCTGCTGTTATCATGTTTAATTTCAAGTGTTTCTCACTAGGCATTTGAAAATTCTTGTCAGGATCATCCTGATCATCAGGTGACTACTTTAAAACAACAGCAGCAATGTCAACCATATGCTATTAAATGAAACTCCACCAACAATGTAGACAAATATGTAAATAGCCATTAAAGTTTTCCAATGATTTCCACATCTCAATGCCCTTGGTTTATGTGCATAGCAAAAAATATGTTATGAAAATGATCGGGGTTGCATTACTAGTATCAAAGTATTAACTCTGTAAAGATCAGAGAAACCTACATAAGGCACTCAAATACCTCTGTACTAATCTTTGTCTCTTATTTCAACAATCCAGACAACCAAAACTATATATCAGACATTGGGGGAATGGATACTTTTAGAAGGAACTTCCACATCATAGACTTTAATTCATGCATTCAAATTACAGAAAGGCCCACCCAACGATAATATGTCAATAACCTGCCTTTCTAGTCCACTCCTCCAAAAACTCCCAAGCCTTATCCTCTTTTGAAATATCACATATGGAAGCATTGTCATAACTGAAATATTTTATATATTGTTAGAGCTATCACAGTCATGTCTCCAATCAAACTAAGAAGACAGTATCTCTTCTCAAGTCTTCTCAGATAAGGCATCACCATAAAACTGCCTGTGTATCTCTACTAAACTAAAGAAGATCATATGTTTGTTCTTAGTATGCTATGAAGAAGTGTAGCTATCCATAGCATTCCATGATAAAATGCCATACTATAAATCCTACAGGACCTTTTGGACTTTGAAAGACCAGGAAGCACGAAACCTACAATGGTGCAAATAGATGATCAGTAAATCTGTTGTCGTCTACATGTCCTTTCGGTATTCACATGTGTTTACTTCCGGTGCTCCAGTTTATGCCCACATTCCAAAGACAAGAGGTGGGTGGATTGGGCACCCTAAACTGGCCATAGATGTGAGTGTGCATGTGACTGTGTGGTGTGGAAGAACAACTGCTGCAGGGCTAACTAGCCGGTAGTGCAAACTTTGGCTCTAGATGATTGTCACTCTTGAAGTGACACTCCAACCCCATGTGCAAAAGTGGGAAAAATGGGTTGTGGATGGATGGCTTCACCAATATTTTTTCATACTTAGGTTCACTTTAATATTCATTAGCATACTATTTGGCATAGTGCTTACTGAAAATGGTCTATTGCAAAGAAAAGTTGTACTTCAGATGGTATAAAGCCTGCAAATAATTTTATATTGTTTATATTCACAATGAGCTTTGTATTATGTGCAATCTTAATATTCCTTATTTTGTTATACTGCACAGTATTATTCAGAATATATAATACTAAGATTATCAGGACATCACTCTTAAAAAGTGGTAAAAATAATTTGTTTCAAATACAGAGTGGACTTAATTATGCCTGTTTTTAAATGTAAGTATTTGTTATTAATTTACATATTACCTTTTTACTGTGTTTGAGTGATCTGCCTTATTATATTTAGAATAGTAGGTATCCCATTCAGCTAGTGCTAACTCTTTTCTTAAAGTTTACTCAACTGAACTGTCACTATAATGAAATTTAAAACATTTATGTAAATGGTCCCCATGCATACTGACCTTACACGGTACTGTTTATTACTGAGTTACCAAATACATTAAGCAAAATTATATTTTATCTGCTTGACTTGTGTATTTAAGTACTGTGTATGTGTAGAGGGTGCAGATGTAATGAATACTGCAATTCAGTCCATTTCCTTATGCAAAAAGTGTACTGAATATTTAGTTCTGTAGACAATTTCCGGAAGAAACAACAAATTTAGCATCCTTTCCCACATCTTTTCTTGTCTATCTTTACAGCTGGAACAGTGGATTTATTGTAATACATATAAAATGCAAAACTGAAAAAAATGCTTTCTCTGTCACAATAGAAATATCCAGCACAAAGTTTATAAGGCAAACAGAATTATAAGTGACATAATTACCATCTTGTGGAAGATGTGTTGAAATACTTGAATCATCTCTAAGGGGCTGATTTATTAAACATACAATAGTAAAATTAAGACGCCACAGTATAATGATTATACTAAGATGCCGCAGTATGATTATTATACTAAGAAGCCATAGTATAATTATTACACTAAAACCCGCAGTATGATTATTATACTAAGAAGCCATAGTATAATTATTACACTAAAAACTCGTAGTATGATTAATATACTAAGAAGCCATAGTATAATTATTATACTAAGAACTCGCAGTATGATTATTATACTAAGAAGCCATATTATGATTATTATACTAAGAAGCTGCAGTTTAATTTTTATACTAAGAAGCCACAGTGTAATTATTATACAAGCTATGGACTAGGCAGAGTGCTTTAATTGAGTGCTGTGAGATTTTCACAATGCATTGGCATTGACTGATAGTATTATTCATAATATCATAATATCAACCGTTGTGCCTTAAATGCAGCACAAAGAAGGTGGAATTAAATCTGAACTGATTAGGCAATTATAGATTAAATTAAAAATATGAAATGCCATTTGATGTATCCATTTGGCTTACATAGCAAGCATTTTTTTTCATATAACCCCCAATCCTCAAAAACTCACTTGTTCCGCAGAAATCCCTGGTATCAAAGGGTATTGGCAAAGAGAGGCAAGAGATAGAAAATGTGGACATTATCCAACAGGAGTCGAAATGTTTTTAGATGGAGCTAACGCCCCACTGCCTAGAAAGCATTATGCAGTGCTTTCAATGTTGTAAGGATATGTTTCCCCACATGTCATTCTCTATTACAGTGCAATGCATCCTAGTTAGTTAACTGACCCCCAAGTCCAGGTGTAATAGCTGTACTTTTGTGCTTTCCTAAATATGGAACTCCTCTACAGGACTTTACCATCACTCTGCCACAGGGATGGACAAGATGACAATGGGGTGGTGCAAGGGCATTGCCATCCACTTCCACAATAATGTCACCTTCATTATCCCATCAAGTTTGACCATAGATGTCTCCTTCTTGTCATTGGTTCCACTGTGAATTTACAGGGGACACATATCCCAGGACATCCACCCTCTACTCAAGAGAGCTAAACAGACTCAGACTAGCCATTCTTCTCTCCAGACAAGCCCTTAACAGCTGCTCTGCTAATCAAGCATATGTCATGTAGGTCAAAGTCAGGGCTCATTGTCTGTATGCCATTGGGTTGGGCATACTATGGTAATTGATAGTTTCCTTTGCAAATAGGTCCATTTTATTTATTTATTTATTTGACATTTGTCAACCAGGTTAGTCTGACTGGGCAGCAGCCATTTTTCAGCGGAGTCCCAAGGAGAAAAGCTCGAATAATACATGTAACAAAAGTAATCAAATGACAGAGTAGACAAAATTATTTAGAGCTAACAAGTATGATACATAGTTAGAGAAAGCTAACATGCTAGAACATGAACAACGGTGACTTAAAATATATTAGATTTCAAACGTTACATACAGTACAAAAAGAAAACTAAAAATGATCGCATGCAAGCAAAATAAAGTGAACAAATAAATTATAAATGTACACTATGTACAGGAGATAATCCCAAGGCACAGATCACTATCTAAGTCTACAGTACTGTAGGCTGTGAGAAAAACTGAACTATTAGTAGATTTGTAAGACAGAGAGCAGAGATGGTTGCTGCAGGAGTATTAGAGGATTATAAGAGGAGGGGAAGGTAGGGTTAAGTTGGGTGATTGCATTGGCATGACCATGATTTCTGAATTGTATCTTTTAGAGCTGTTTTAAAAGAATTAGGGTTTGGGATCAATCTAACACACTGACTGGTAGTTTATTCTAGGCATTTGCCACTGAGTAGCTGTAGAGGAGTTTGCCAATATTTTTGTTGGGCACATAAACTTGCAGAAGATGCTGTTGAGAGCTACGGAGGGCATGGTTGGGAGTGTAGGGAGGGATGGATGGATTATAACAATCAGAGTCGATTGATGATAACATATCTACTTCTCTGAAGTACAGACTAACACAGAAGGTCTTTGGCTAACAATGTTTGCAGATGACTACAAACTGGGAGCCATAATCAAAACTCCTAATGATGTCGACATCCTACAAAAGGGCCTCACTGAGACAGATGCCTGGTGTCAAAGCCATGGCCTGAAGCTCAATGCCAAAAATTGCATTCTCATCCCCTTTGGAAAAAAACTCTATACCCATGAACTACCACATAGGTAGTAGTTTACTTAACACCGAAAGTGGGATAAGAGACCTTGGGACACAGGTGGACAGTAGCCTCTCCTTTGATAATCACATCTCCACAGTGGTCAGGAAATCCTTCTACGTGGCACACCTCATCACAAAAGGTTTCACATAAGAAAAAAAGAGGTCAGTTTTCACTTCTACTCATCACTCATTAGACCCATTATAGAGAACAGCGCCCCTTTTGGTATGTACCTCACAAGACATCTGCAACAACTGGAGAGGCCACAGAAATACCTCACAAAGAGGATTACTGGCCTCAAACAGATGCCCTACGCAGACTGTCTCAAAAAACTCCAGCGTTACTCTCTCCTACTCAGAGGCAATCTCTGCCTAGCATACAAAGCTATGTCAAACCCAGAGCTGTTGGAATGCTCCACTTAAAGAAATCCCAATCCCCTCCAAGCTACACTCTGTAGGGACCTAAACCTTATCACCACAATAAACAGAACATGCTGTAAGGATAGATTCCTGTCCCAGAGACTTCCCATACTCTGGAACAGACTACATATCTATGTCAAACAGAGGTCCTCATTAGCACTCTTCAAGAAAAATCTTGATGATTGGATGGGAAATAGGAAATTCACCCTGGGGATCACTTCTGTGGCTCTGCTCAACAGGGGCACAGGAAAATAATTTTCTTGGGTGGCAAAAGCCAAGGTACCTTTTTGGCTAGGCTTACTTAGGCCTAGGGCCAATAGCCTAGTACCTACCTATCAAACTATGAACCTATGAACATTATTTTGATTCCGAGGAAATTATATTTTTATCAGCAAGCATGCTATCTTCTCTTAGTTGTTACATGTGTGAATTAGTCACAGAAAAAGTATCAGAGTTTAGTGAGAGGAAATATGACAGAGGTATACATTTGCTATATAATGCGATTAATGAATATAGATTATATTCAATACACTCGGTGGAACATGTAATAAGAAAGAGAGGGAGTGACAGGTAAATAGGAAGAGAGAAGAGTATGCATACTATGCTGACAAGTTTAGTACATGTACCAGTGCAGGTAATTGACAGCTCATGGATTGGTGATTAATTAAAGACACACTTAGCAGAGTAGGAGATGAACTTAGTCATGTGCCCCAGGCATCATCTCAAAAGAATGAAAGAAACTATAAAGCACAGTTTGAGCCTTTGGTAACAGACGTGTACAGGGTCAGTGATTTTTTTTATTTATTATTTATTTACTTTTTGGGGATGGGTAGTGCCACTAGGCAAAGCATATATTCAAGGAAAACCTGAGATAATATCTATACAAACTAGATGCAATTTAACCAGGACACTGAAGAAATACCATTACATTTTTATAAGTGCTGTGGGGTCTTCTATAACCACCTGCACTGCCATAAACATAGGCAAACTGGATCTCAGTTCATCATCTCATATGAAGGACAGTACCTCATGAGTGCAGCACCCCCTCCTTCGTAGTTGTACTGTAGTGTCTGTAGTGGACAATAAATCCAAACAACTGGTGTGGGACTAGAATTCACAGCCCTCAAATCTTTTAGCATCAGTAGCAAGTATGTTAACATGCTCAGCCACTGACACAGAAAGGGGGTCTTCTAATAAAACCGTATAAGAAAAATAACTAGACATGAGATACAGCCAATATCTGAGCTTCTGGTGTCATTGATTTACCTTTGTTGAAAGGATTAGCCCCACTAGGTGCTAGTGACCTCTTTTCAGTGATAACCCAAAGTGATATTTATACTTCTAGTGAAAATTTGTCCAGGGCATCAGGGTCCTTCCCCTGTGTAAAGATATTTTTGAAGATATAAAAGAAGTTGATAAAATAAATATGGTTATGATTAAATATGGATATTATAAGAACAGAAGTAAAGAATATATTAAAAGTATAGATAAAAAGTTATTTTATGTTATATGGAATGAAAGAATAAACAAAATTATGTGTAATGGTAAATGGATTTTAGCAACAATATTATAAAGATGAAAGATTTAGCATGATTGCATAGAAAATTATGAATATATGTAAATAGATTTGTATATTTATATATTTGTACGTATGTAAATATTTTTAAATATGTAAATATTTTGTAAATAAGAGTTATTTCTGTATATAAATAAAGGACCTCTACTCTTTTTGATAGTGCTTTTTCATCCACCTGAGCTACTAATAGCTCAAACAGATGAGACCTCAGTCTGACATCTCATCTGAAGGATCATTTAACACAACAATAAAAATACATACTTTTAAAAATGGCACTTAGAGACAACAAGGGACTCTGAGACAATACTCCTGGGTCACCTCTTAAAAGGGACAGTTGTGTGCAGTAGGCTTACTTAGTCAACAAATAAGTTAAAAAATGAGAAGGAAAAGTAGCACAGAAAATCAGGAAAGGAAGCCTACCCAGGACATCGTTGATGATGGCAGGAACAGAAGGACAAGTAGTGAGCATTTTTATTTTCAACTAATAATATAGCCTCTCAACACATCATTCAGTAGAAATGCTGTTAATACTAGCAGTTGTAGTGTGAGAGATGCTGACAGGTTTATCTGTGGAGAACCAAATGAGTCATGCACCATGTTTGCAGAGTCTAGCGCTAAGACTAAAGAGATACTTAAAGAGTAGTGGATCCTGAGCCAGATGCCTGGTAAACCAGTTTGCTAGAATACCACATCTAACACCTGTTGTCTCTATAAGCCAATCAGAATTCTTGACCTAAATGTGAAAAGCATGTAAATAAAATGCCTGTGATTCTGATTTTACCAGTCCAGTTTGCAGACATGTCTGTCACTGTAAGCTTGTTGGAGTGCAGCTTAACTAGCACTCATTCTAAATTTCATTTTGAATAGCCACACAGTAATCTGGGTGGAGCAGCACTGTTCATCTCTGTCCAGGGGTGGCATCACTAACCACTTCAATATCCAATATGCAAAAGCACTGCAACCTCCCTGTGCCACATCTTAACTGGTGAGGTCGGATCACAAAACTGTCTCATTCAAAATCAACTTGGAAAACCCAGCAAAACCTCTTGCAGTTAGAAACTATTCTACAGCAAACTGCATCATGTTAAGCAATAGTTTGTCCAAATTCAATGCCTCCCAACCCAAAGTTCACAACAGCCTATGCAGAATTATTCACAGAAACACTGTAAAAACATGTAAATGGCTACACAAAGTCATGGCCAAAGTTAGAAAGAACAACTCTCATAATGACAAAACCTCACTAGTAAAACTAAACAGGAAACTAAGAGGACTAATTAATTCCAACAAGGCTAATTACGAGGCCAAGAAAGCTTCTCAGACAAAAGACAACCACAACACCTTCTATAGCTGTTTCCAAAACATCAAAGGTAACATGCAACAGTGTGCAGAACTGATAGTAAATGGTACCACCTTCATTCAGCATAGTGACATAGCAAATCTGCTGACTGACAAATTCAGCCCAGACTTTACTCTACCCCCACACCTTGTGAAATCCCTACTGGCATAAACCCCCAACTATTAACAGGGAGCAGATCATAGCAGAACTCACTAAGGATAAGAATTTAGCCTCAGTTGGGCTTGATACTATTCCTGGTTGCCTCCTAAATAGCCTGAAACATGACGTATCAGAACCACCTGAGTCACTTTTCAACTACAGTCTCAAAGTTATTTACCAAGTGAATGGAGAACAGCAACAGTTATTCCCTTTCACAAGGGTGGACCATCAACTGACCCCAGAAATTACAGATCCATTCATCTGACTAGTCTAATATGGAAAGCCATGGAATGAATTATATTGCAAATGATCAATAAAGACATTGGCAACCTACAGACAGTTGACCCATCCCAGCTTGGCTTTGTCAAAGGAAGGTCATGCCTACTTAACCTGGTAGACTTCTTTGACAAGGTAATCGAGGCTATGGATGAAATAAAAATAGTATATACTGCCTACCTATACTTGGCTAAGGTATTTGACACAATACTTCACTCAGGTATTGTGGACAGACTCACTGAACTAGGCATAAATCCTACACAACCTGCTGACTTGCCAGCTGGCTCACAGCTAAGACCCAAAAGGTCAGGATTGGTGAGCTCACCCCCACCAAGAGACAGGTCACCAGTGGAGTACCCCAGGGCTCTGTGATGGACTGACTTCTGTCTAGCTTCTACTTCTCCAAGGTCAATGGCTTCTGGCTCCAAAAAGATTGCAGAAGACTGCAAATTGGGAGCTATCATAAATTCCCCTCTTGACACTAACATCCTGCAAGAGTGCCTAACATAGACAAATATCTGGAGACAAAGCCATGGATTGAAACTTGATACAAAGAAGTGCATTATAGTGCCTTTTGGAAAAGCATTTGCCCAGGCAAATTACTCCATTGATAAGACACCCCTATGAGCTGACCCAGTAGTTAGAGATGGGAGCATATGTAGACAGTAATTTGGCCTTTGATCAACATGTAGCCAAGGTAGTAAGAAAATAATTCTATATCACCCAAGTTATAAGTAATAGTATGGCATCTAGGTCCAAGGAAGTTATAGTACCTCTCTACTCATATTTTTTCAGACCCATCACTAAGCATAATGCCCCCTTTGACATGTACCTGACTGACTAGGCATATGCAACAGTTGGAATGCCCATGGAGGCTCCACACCAAGAGAATTGAGGGTATTAACACATTCTCCTACAAAGGTTGCCCTAGAGTCCTTTCTCTATACTTGGTCTCCTACAGATTGTTGAGAGGCAGTCTGTGCTTGGCAGATAAAGCATCCTTAGATCCAGCCCTGATGGAGGTTTTGCACATCTGCAAAATGAGCAGTGCTAGAAACACTAGCTCCAGGGATTTAAACGTTGTTTGTGACAAATAGGACATTCTGGTGAGACAGATATGTGACTCAAAGGATCCTTGCGCTATGGAATAGGTTCCCGTGTAAAACAGAGTTCATCCCTGACCCTGTTCAAACAAAACCTTAACAATTGGATGGGAAATCTTACATTTACCCCTGGTCTGGCCCCCATGTCCCTTATGAACAGAGGCAGTCAATAAGAAATGTATTATCCTAACAGCCCCCGCCCACAAATCCTTGGCTATCTGCCCACTAACATGTCACTCCCCCATAGGATACTTGGGACCCAAATGGTCGTTAGCCTAGTAACAACTTATGAACGTATTGTTATATCCTGCTAAGATGTCATAGAGTTCCTGATTGACAGTTTTAGGATTTTTAGCTTCTAAACAATTTTCACTTATAATAGTTTTCTTGCCTATATATTAAAGCTCTTTTTATATGACACCATTGTTAGCTGCTTTGTATGGTCAACACAGTTTTAACCTTTGCCAGTCAGAAGTCACTCAAGATACAAAAAACAAAAAAATACTGCCAGTGAAAGTCAATCTACAAAGGATACATTATTGTGCCATTGTAAACAAGCATTTTGTCACCAGTGAATGTAAAGATATTGTAAGTACATCCCACAGGAACAGTCATGTTTAAAAATGAGAGTTACCCACATTTTTGTTGTGAAGCTGTCTGTTGTTTACCAGTATCTTAAATAAGAACAGGCTTGCAGCTGTCACTAACTTTGATTTTCTTAGCAAACATGAAAGGTATTTGAAATCACTTTCTGTGATATTAAGCAGTCCTTGCAGCATCAGAAATGTATGCTTTTTAGAGCTGCATTTCTGCACAAGTATATGAAACTGATTTCAGTGTTTACTTCAAGCTGGTAAATTTGTGATTTATCTTCCTTCTGTACTGCACACAAATTTACTATATAAAGACAAATAAGGTATATATAAGCATGCTATTTAACTATCTGATGTGTAATCAAAACAGTAATTGTCACACAAAGAGCAGCTAGGGTGGACGTAAAGAGGGCAGTCACCCTGGGTGCAAAATGTTAGGGGGCATGAGCGGATCGTCAGTGCATTACCAGCACTTATTAATGCCAGTATTGCCTGAACTGAAGCAGTACTTAAGTGATCAATCTGTGAGTAGCAAGCAGTTTTGATTAAAGAAGAGCTTTTTATTTTTATTTATTTATTTTGTATCTTAACTGAAGTACTTCCATGCTGCAAGTGTGGCAGCAAGCAAGCAGGTTGCTACAGTTTGAAAAGAGCTTTTTTGAGGATGGAATTGATCTGCTGACTTGGCTTTAGGAGTTCCAGATCAGAAAACGGGAACAGGCTTCATTTTTTTTTTTTTTGCTACCCGAGGAAAGAAGCATAGATAGAACCTGGGTGGCTTGCTCCAATTAGAAGCACAATGGTGGGGAATGGACATTTTGTACTCTCTTCAGCAGCTGAGAAGCAGGGTTGCCAGACTGGGAATGGCACAGGGTGTTAGATGAGCCAGCTATGTATGGCTCAGAGTTATTTTAAATATTTAGGTATCCTCACATTTTTTCATCCCAGTCTAATGTTTTCCTCTTTGCTTGTTTCATCTACTATTTAATTAGCAAATCATCTAGCATTAATGCAATTTGAGCTTTATATAAAAATTTAATCTCTTTACCTATTGCTTTTTTTTTTTCAAAAAACTTCAAAGCAAAAACAGAGTAAACTTATGAGTTGGCTTAAACATGGTTTATGAGGGGGCAGAACCATCTTCCTCACTGTATTCCAGCTGCTGTTTAGTGAACTGATGTTTTTGGGCAATATTTTAGCGCAGCCTTAAAGACATTTCATGCCATTAACGTTATTACTAAATCCTGTTCACTCCAGTGGCTTGAAGTTACATTACTTGTACAGTACAAATAAATTCAGTTGGAAACCAGACAGCAACAGCTAAGGAATGATACATGGCAGTAACACTTACAAATAAATCAATATTCTGCAGATAACATTTTCAAAGCACATTAGAATGACTGAGAGTGAGGCAGCAGGTTTTTGTAAGTCAGAGGGGTAACTCGTGCATTCTTACTTCTGTCTTAGATTTTTTTATCTATGCATTCTTGTTCACTTATGTTGGTGTCATGGATAATGAATCAGTCCCCTGGAAGATCAGCATTTTGTACAGCTCCACATACATAGCATTCTGTCTACCCAATAAAGAAACAGTAAACCATAAAGCTGTGATAAATAATGTGCTTTGGTTCCACTATGAATTGACAAAACCAAACCAGTTGAAGTTTCAACCAGATGAAATAAGCCGTCTTAAGCTTTGAGTGTATGCATTATGTAAAACAATTGGAAGCATTTTTTCACTCCCTGTACCCTGATATGTGTATAGGGGTTTGTGTGGGGGGCTGGTCTCTGCCTCTACATCACGTTGCTTAAATATATTAACTCCACAGTTGTACAGCCGTTGGGAAACATGAAAGGCCTACAAACACTGAATCATTGCAGGTGCACAAATAGAAACTGCACTGACAGTGATGCTCTTTCTACAGCATTGATAGGCGAATTGCAGATCTGTGGAGTGTACTCAATGAGTTGGAACCTTGCCAAAGTTATTCCAAGGCTAGAGAAGCTTTCACTTTTCCACAGACTAGTGCACCCATGATTGTTTCACTTCCCCCAACTCACCACCAGCCAAATGCCTCCTCTCAGCATTGAAACAGTTCAAATAGCAAACCAAAGCAATGCAAGCATCACCATGCAAACTCTGATGCATGACAACAGCACCATAATCCAAACACTACAGCACTCATAGAAGTATTGAATCATTTACTTTAGTTCCAGAAGAAAAAAAGTTCAACAGATAATTTTGTTCACCTGTGTGAGCTTCTTCAGTGTTTGAACTTCATAGTACACACAGCATTATTTACATAGGTCTCCCATCATACGATAAGAAACAATAAACTAATACCCAGTATAAAACATAGCTAAATTACAATGCATCAGCTTTTATCCAGCAAGTTCCACCAGCTAAGCCATTTAATACATATTACTTGTGGTTTAACTCAAATAGATAATATTTACTTCCTTTATATTAAACAAACAACTTATCCACATGATCAGCAAGTACATTAAAGACACTTAGAACAGCAATTGTAAGATCCACATAGGTAAAAAACTGATGTAAATAGTACAAAATATGAAATAGCTTTGGTACAAAGAAATGTTAGAAAGATCTTCTAAGGTAAGACTGTCATGGGGGGGGGGGGCAAATAAAATAATGGCATATGCAGTTCTAATATATATGAATAATAAACCAAAAAAAGACAATCACTTCATGTTACCACATCCATTAAAAATAAACTGCCATGATATGAAACAAACAAACAAAAAAAAAATCTAACTTCAATATATATCGAGTCCAGGTGCAAATAAGGCAATAGTATTTATTATCAAGGATCTGTCCCTGCTCTTAGCAATATTACTACCATATTTACAATATATCTGGTTTATGATAATAAACATAAACTAGGCACTGGGAAATTGCAGCTGGTAAAAAATCACCTACATCAGCCACCACAACCAATTACCATTCATCGTATCTATATCTACACCATCTGTCAAGCTGACATTCTTTCATGTCTGCACTTCTGTCCATTTCACCAGTCCTACCATAAATAATAGCCCTACCCGTTCTACCCACCTTATCTCTGCCTTCTCCCTACCGCACAAACAGCCACCTTCTACAGTTAAGTTGCAGTGCTGTCAATCCTACCATAACAGTCACTTGTTTTGTTCATGCAGACATTCCCAAAGCATATGTCAAGTATACACTCTCTTGGAAACACATCCCCAACACTGGTCAGGCATAGAAAACCTCATTTCTTTAGTTACACTGAGGTCAAATACGATTCGTGAGGTAATGTAATTTGGAAAATTATACACTTGTCGCAAATACCTCAACACCTTCCAAACATTCTTTATCTCTTTTTTCTAATCTTCAGTCCTCCAATATTTTCATTCCTTCCAACATTCTTCTAATATGTACTACCCTTCCCTATCCCCCAAATTTCCACTGTCAAAATATTCCAGTCCACCAACCTTTCTTTTTTTCCTCTTTTCACAGTGGATCTTATAACCACTTTTTGGTTTCCAGGTCATTTCCTTATCACTCTTCCTTGCTTCCAAAATCTTATAACAACTTCATGCTCCTGTCTATATTTTATCCATCCCCCTGCTCTTTATCTATATACTTATATTAGGTTCATAGGTTCATAGATACTTACTAGACTATTGACCTATGAGAATGTTTAGAAGCTTAGCCCTGCATCCCAATGAAATGTTCAGCCTTTGGAATTTAGAAGGAATATCTCAGAGCCAGCTAGAACATTTACCTGTTACCCCTATCCATAAAGGACAAAGATGCTAAACCAAGGGTGACTTTGCAGTTTCCCATCCATTCCTCCAGATTAGCATTCCCAAGAAATGTTTAGCAGTTGTAATAGAAGTACAACTAACCCAGAGCCAGTCAGAACATTTACATATTACCTTTATACATAAAGGATAGTGGTGCAAATCTAGTAGTCTATTTGTAGTTTCTCATCCATTCATTCAGATTATACTTGAATGGGATAAGGGAAGTGCTTTACTTTATGTGGCGAGGAAGAGGATTCCAAAGAAGTGATAGTCTCTGAGATACATATCTATCCCCCAAACATGTTCTATTTATGTTGCAAATCAGATTAATATCTCTTGAGAACATGTTTATTTCATTCACTCTTACCTGGTTGACAATTCACCCCCCCCCACCCCTTCCTGCTTTCATATTCCCCATTGTCTTGATGGCTTTCTTTTCCAGCATTATTCTAGTATCCTTTTATTAACTGCTACTACCATATAGTACATAGCCTTTCCTCTACCAATTTGCCATGCAGTTTCTTAACTTGTTCTCTATATATATGCCAGGGAACTTCCACTCGATCGTCCATGCAAATGATAAGGTCTTGTACCACTCCAACCACTCCCTAACTACCTTACAGCAAGATCTACAAACTGACTTCAGTCTCCTCAGTGAGTGGGTTACCAGTAAAAACTAAAAACTAAAGCAATATATGTATTTACCAAATAAAAAGCAAAATCTGAGGAGAAACTCCACACAAATAAACCAACAACACCTCATGGAACCAGACCAGTTACCAATGAACAGTCAGGATAGCGTAAAAACACTCCAGTTTATTGAACAAAACACAGACTGAGTTAAGCGCTTTCGTCCGCCACACTGCAGGACTTTATCAAAACTGTTAGCCAAAGCCAAGAAATGCTTTTATACCTTAATTAATTAATAAGTGAATACATTATTCAATAATTCAATTAAAATTGCAAATAAAACAAACAGGTTAATTTAAAAGCAATGGTGTAAGTAATAAAAAGTACATCAACACTCTTAAAAATACTAGTTAGTTGTAAGCAATCTTATAATACAGTTGCCCTATCTTTTAATATTGGTAAAAGTGAGACATGATCATTTAACCCTGGGGGTTAGTGGCATTTAAATACAACTGCCATCTAAATTCACTTCTGTGAATGTCATTTGACCAGTCCCCTCCCCTTATATCTTTCCTTATGATTTCTAGAATCCCAAAATGGAATCCTAACTTTACCTCACAAGAGAGTGTGTGTTTATATAATGCATTATTACCATTGTGTGTTTCAATGGCATAAAGATGTTCATATATCCTTTTATGCAGGAACCTCTCTGTTTTCCCTACATAAAACATTTGGCAGTCCTGACAAATACTAATGTACACTAACCCACAGCTATCACAGTTACCTTTCATCAAATAAATTATCCTCTGGGGGTCACCTACCACTAGTTCTTCTCCTTTAAAAATATAGGGGCAGTATTTACAAAAACCACAACTAGTTGGATGGATGGGATGTTCAAAAAGAAATTTTAAATTATGTCCACCTTAGATGTAAATACAGGTTTATCCCCCAGTTTATTATATACATTTTGGTTACACTGTAAAAGCAACCAATTATGGGTCAACATATCTTTGACCTTATGGTCAAAAGTACCAAATTGTGTAACCATAGTGTGTGAAAATATATGTTGTTTACTAGATTTCCCTATTTTGTTCACTTTTGGATTTTGGCCTAAGAGCGGGATAAATTTATTACCCCACCCTACAAGAATTTAGCCAAAAACATAGAGGTCAAATTACCTAGTTCTAATTTAAAGTCTAAAATTGTAGAACACATTCTGGCCCTAGGGATCATCTGTCCTCTAACCAGGTTCCTTTTGGTGTAATATGGGTGGTTACTATCATATGCCAAAAAACTGTTGGAATAGGTTGGTTTGCGTAAACTCTGGAAGTAAATTGTTGTAAATCATAATTTTTGGTGATGGTAACATCCAAATAATTGATTTCATCAACATGGAAATTGTGGGTAAACTTAAAATATTCACAAATGTTGTTAATATATTCAGAAAAAAATATCTACCAGTGTTCTTTCACTTTTCCATAAGACAAAAACATCATCCAGGTAATGCAAATAAAGAAACCACCCATCTCCAAACCCTGAATTGAAAATGTATTTATTCTCCCATGCTGCCAGCACTAAGTTAGCATACATTGAGGGCACAGCTTGATCACCACGGCAACACCTCTCAGTTGTCTAAAGAATTCATTTTCTAAACTTAAGTAATTATTGTGTAATATGGTGTCCATGGTGTCAATAATGAAATTGTAAAGAGGGCCTCTCATAGCTTCATAGGTTCATAAGTAGGTACTAGGCTATCTGCCCGAAGGCATTTATAAGCCTAGCCAGTGTGTCAGCTTTTGCCGCCCCATTGATTAATTAACTGAGCCTCTGTCAAGAAGAGCCAATGAAGTGATCCCAGAGCTGTATTTTCTGTTACCCATCCACTCATCAAGGTTTCTCTTGAAGAGTGTTAGTGTGGGGCTCTGCCTAATGTAGTTAGGAATTTTATTCCAAAGCATGAGGAGTCTCTGTGGCAGGACTCTATCCCTCCAGCATGCTCTATTTATTGTTGTGGTGAGGTTTAGCTCACTAAAGTCAGTGGCTCGCAGTGATTTGGATTTCTTTAGGTGGAGCATGTCCATCAATTCTGAGTCGGACATAGCTTTGTAAGTCAGGCAGAGATCACCTCTGAGTAAGTGATATGCCACTGCGTACAGCCGGTGTTTTTCCAGTAGAGCTGCACAGGACATATGTTTGAGGCCAGTAATCCTCTTAGTGAGGTACGTTTGTGGTCTTTCCAGCTGTTGGAAGTGTCTTGTGAGGTACATCCCAAATGGGGCATTGTACTCTATGATGGGTCTGATGAGTGACGAGTAGAGGGGCACTATAACCTCTTTATTTCTAGATGTGAACCCTTTAGTAATTAGATGGGCTACATAGAAGGATTTCCTAACTACTTTGGCAATATGATTGTCAAAGGAGCGATTACTATCTACCTGGGTCCCCAGATCTCTTATTACCTCTTCTGCATTAAGGGGACTGCCACCTATGTGGTAATTCATGGGTGTTTTGTTTTTCCCAAATGGGATGACTATGCATTTTTTGGCATTTAGCTTGAGACCATGACTTTTATACCAGGTGTCCATCTCAGTAAGGCCCTTTTGGAGAATGTCCGTGTCAGCCAGAGAGTCAATTATGGCTCCCAGTTTGCAGTCATCGGCAAACTTGGTTAGCCATAGTCCTCCTGTGTTTGCATGTACTTCTGAGAAGTATATGCTGAACGGTAGGGGTCCCAGGACCGAGCCTTATGGGACACCACTTGCGATTGGTTTAGAGTCGGACCTGGAGCCTGCTATTCTTACCGTGTGAGTTATGTCTGTAAGCCAGTTGGCAACCCATCTCATGACGTAGGGGTTTATGTTCAGGCTGGTGCGTTTTTCTATAATTCCAAAGTGGAGAATGGTGCCAAAAGCCTTTGCGAGGTCAAAGTAGGCTGTGTGAACCACCTTCCCCTCATCTATGTCCTTGGTGACTGTCTCAAAGAAGTCAACCAGGTTTAGTAGGCATGATCTGCCCTTAACAAAGCCAAACTGGGTTGGGTCAAGTGTTTGGAGGTTCCCAATGTCTTTGTTAATGAGTTCCATGATGATGCGCTCCATAACCTTGCAGACCAGGCTAGTCAGGCTTATGGGGAGGTAGTTACCAAGGTCAGTTGTGGCCCCTCCTTTGTGGAGCAGAATAACCATTGCTGTGGGCATGTAGCCTATGGAGAGGCTGAGGTTGAACAGTGTGTTTAGGTGGGGGGTTAGTTTGTTCTGTAGTTCGTGCAAGATGCAGCCTGGGACACCATCTGGCCCCACTGACGATCTGCTTTTGGCTTTTGAAAGGGCTGTTTTCACCTGTGCATCTGTGATTTCTGGGACACTACACTTTTCCAGTATCATTGTGGGCCCTTTTGGGGGGTGAGAGAGGGGGTGAAGTTTGCAATGAATCTATCTGCCAAGATGTTGGCAATATCAGTATGTTCAGTATATTTTGTGCTATTTTGCACCAGCTCAGAGCATATCTGTGAGTTGCTACTTAGATTCTTGACATAGCTAAAGAAGGCTTTGTGGTTATCTTTTAAATCCTTGGCTATTTTTCTTTCGAAGTTAGCCTTGGATGATTTTATGAGGGACCTTAGTTTCTTATTGATACTGATCAGGGATGTCTTTCCTTCTTGGGATTTGCTTTTTTTCTGAACTAGTTTCCTCCTTCTATTGTATAGCCTGTTTATGGCAGGTGTCTACCAGACTGGTTTCCTTCTCTTAGGGGAGTGATTCTTGGTTTCGCTAGGGATGGCACGATCCATGCATCCTTGTAGGTGCTCATAGAGCGCATTTGTAAAGGTTCCTGCATCTTGGACACTGTTATTCTTTAGCGTGGGGCTGTGAAACTTACCACCTCTGTCTTAAGTAAGATAAAATTTGCTATAGAAACATTTTTCACTGTGGTTTCCTTGGTTGGGGGTGGTGGTGTGGTGTGAACATCCAGAGTGATTAGTTTATGGTCTGATCTAACCAGTGATGGGTTGACCTCCGGTGCGGAACACCTGTCGCCCATGTTGGTGATGACCAGGTCCAATATGTTTTCACCTCTGGTAGGAGAGCTTACCAGCTGATCAAGGGCATTTGAGTTGATAAATTCCAGGAAGCGCTGGACCTTGGAGTTTGTACTTGAGTAGTTTTCCCATTTAATGGTACGGTAATTGAAATCACCCAATATCAGGGTGTTCGGTAGGACCTTCATGTTTTCCAGTGTCTCCAGAAAGGTGGAATGGTGGTCATGGGTCATGAAGGGTGATCTGTAGCAGTCCACAATTTGCATTGAAGATTTGCCCGATGTTAGTTGCACATGGATGATCTCAGAGGTATCATGCTGTGCCACTAACCTGGAGGTGTAGGTATCCTTGATAAGTATGGATACACCCCCTCCTTTTGTGTGTCGGTCCATGTTCTGTGGCCGAAATGTGTGGTATGAGTTGTAGCCCGGTAGTGCTGGGGTGCTCTGTGGAGCCTTGAACAAGGTTTCAGTTTCTGCACAGATGACGTTCTCCATACTGAGGAGTGCTTTGAGCGCATGCATTTTGAGATTTAAACTCCTGGCGTTGAGTAGCATAACCCTCATTTTTTTATTTGTGCTGTTTACTGAGGTGGGTTTGACTTTTGAGCCTTGCCTAAAAAAGGTACTATGGGGGCAGCAAGAGCCTTGGCCAGTATTTGAAAGCCTAGGGGTGACAGGTGCAAGCCATCTCTTGCGAAGCTACTAGGCTTGTCGAGCATGTCATCCCAGGCTGACAGACACTGGATCTCCTTTGAATGACACCAGAGGCTTAGCCAATTGTTGAAATTGATCATTTTTTCTTTATTCTGTGGTATCATTCTTGGTGAGGGCAGGATGCTACTCAGGGCCATACCCGCATGGGCTACATGATCAGAGAGCTCTTCCATGTCTCTTTTCATGTAGTCCAGGGAGATACGTCTCAGGTCATTCACACCATCATGAACAATGACAGAGTCATATTTGTACTTGTTCTGGAGTGACCTGAGTGCTTGTGCTATGTGGCGGATTCTGGCTCCCAACAGGCAGCTAACAGTAACCTTCTCCTTGTCCAGCCTAGTGAGTGGGACATCAGTGTGCCTGACTATAGAGCCGCCTATTACTAGTGTGTTAGGTATGTTATTTCGCCTTAAGGACTGTGATTGTGCAGCACACTGATTTTGAGTTTTGTCTGTTGTCTGGTTTGTGATGGGAGGTGTAGGTTTTTTGGGTGTCTGCTTTGGAGGTCTCTGATGCTTTTGCAGGTTTTTATTTAGACCCTCTGAGTATGATTTTGTGTATTTACGTGTATTTTTTGCCAGTGCTGGTTTAGTATGTCTATATGAGGCTGGAGATGTGGTGCGAGTGTTAACCTTCTCCTCATGACTGCCTGTTCCAGTCTTGGGTGGAGAGAGCTTAGCCTCCAGTTTAGCTATATAATTGCATCTCTCACATATGTTAATGTTTTGTGGTAGGAGGAGAGGGTTGTTTGTGTACATGAGGCAGTTGTAACTTTGCCTCATGATACCCAGGTTCACCAGCTGGACTGGAGAGTATACCTGAAATTGCCCTTTGGTCATGCCTGAATAGTAGGGTGAGCTGCTTAGTCACTTGGTTGGTGAGAGGTAAATAATGAGCCTTGCCCTGCTGGGCAATCAAGTGTCGGGGTATATTAGTGCTTGCTATTAGGTCTGAGCAAGTGCTGGACTGTAGGATGCTTTTTAAGTGCTTAGGTTGAGAGTTAGACTACTTTCAAGGGAAAAACTGAAGGGGGGACTTGGTGGAGCTGGGAATAATTTAGCCCTAGCTACCCGGCACTGCCTGGATGTGCAAAACCGTGCAAATGCGTTTTTTACAGCAAGGAAATAAAAGAGATAGAAATTAGCCCCAAATGGCCTATAAACTACTGGGCTCTAAATGTAGTATGATCTAATAATGCTTCTGAAAATAGTTCCAAACCTATATCATGAGGTTTGGAACTAAAAAGATCTATTACATCTATGGTGGAAAATCCTGTAGATCCTAAAAAATAGTCTTGTTTAATTCTACCAAGAAAATCCTAGGAATCTGTTAACACATGGCTAATAGGAGTAGTGTGTCTTTAAGTAGACGGTCAATAAAAAACCCTAGTGAGTAGGTAGACCTGTTATGTTCTGCTATAATAAGGCGGTAAGGTGGATGGAACACATTTTTGTGTACTTTCGGGATCCCAAATGCTGTAGGGATGTAGGGGTGGTCATTATGTAGAAACTTGAAAACTTGTTCATTAATAACATCTTGAAATAAGTTATCCTCCAAAAATAACAATAACTTTCTATGAGCTATATCTATTTTGTTTCTGGATACTATTTCATATTGATTTGTATCATAAAGCAAATTTGCTATATCATTAATGTAATCTGACTTTTCCACTAAAACTATCCCACCCCCTTTATCAGGTCTCATAATCCTGTATTGGTCCGACTCTCTATATTTTCTTAACACTAACACTTCCTCTTTTGGAGGTTAAAGATTTTGTTCTTGTGAGAATGATAAGCCTGGTAAATCTCCTTAGTGCATATTCTTTCGAAATCAGCAAAAGTAGGATGGATGGGGGGTTATACAAACTCTTCCTCTTAAATCTATTACCTAAAGAGACATTGTCTGTTTCCTGATTAAAGTGTAATTGAAAGTTTAACTTTCTAATGTATATTTTCAGTTTAGTAAGCACATCAACAATGTTCACTTTACTACCTGGTACAAACTTTGTACATTTGTATATTTGTTACCTAAGACACATAAGAGTCTGCAAAAACCTCCTTGTAGACCAATAGTGTCAGGGATGGGATCTTTAATGGAGCCACTCTCAGCTTTTTTAACACTTTATTTGAAGCCCCTTTTAATTCATGTTAGGTCTAGGATACAAGACACAACTGAATTTTTGAATATCATCCAAGATACACAAATAGAACCAGTGGGGCATATGTGCACCTTGGATGTCAGATCCCTCTATACGAATATACCGCACTGGGTGGGCCTACAAGCTTTGGAATATTGGTTGGGAAAAACTGCCCTGTATAGTCCAGGCTTTAATAATCTGTTGGTTTGTCTATCAGAACATGACAAAAAATGTGTTCTATTTCCAACAAGAATTCTATTTACAACTTAAGGGAACAGCGATGGGACCATGCTTTGCTCCCATTTATGCCGATTTATCTATGGGTTTTGTGGAGGAACAAATTATTTATGATCCTATGCATAATATATATATTGAATTAATGTATATATGGCGTAGGTACCTTGATGATTGTTGGTTGGTGTGGAAATCTGAGGTTGAATATCTACTGGAGTTTGTTTCAAAACTTAATGATAACAAATGTGGACTACAATTTACAGTTGAATATAGTACAACCAAAATTGTGCTTTTTGATGTGGATATACAGGTACAATCGGACGGGACTATGTTAAGTCAGGTACATAGGAAACATCCGGAGATTAACACTTTGCTACATTCAGAAAGTTGTTACCCGAAACACATAATTGATAACATTCTAAAATCTTAATACATGCGGGTATGACATATATGTTCATTGGATGAGATGTTTTCAGCAAACAGTTGATGGATAGATTCTTGAGTAGAGGTTATAACAAAAAATGAATTTTTGGATATAAGTAATGACACTAAGAAATGGAATCATAACTTTTTATTACAATATCAGAGACAGGGACCCAAAACCGATAATCAACTCAGGCTAGTCACTCAGTATGGTAATAACATGTCTGTACTGATTAACACAGTTAATAAATATTGGCATATTTTGACTTCAGATGATAGTTTGAATAGTGTAGTCCCCCCAAATGTCTCTTTTCATATAGAAGAGGTAAAACTATTGGGGGATGGTTAAACCATTACAAACGGTCAACTTACAATATTGCTAATATTCAACAAACTGTGTTAAGTGGGGGACTAGCTAGAGGTTGTTATTCTTGCAATCATTGTAGTTTTTGTAAATGTATTAATACTACCAAGGAATTTACTTCTAAGAATACATCTCAGGTTTTTGATATATGTATGCAGAGGGATTGCATTTCGGAATGGGTGATTTATTTGGTGGCTTGTAGTTGCCAGGCGTTTTATGTTGGACAAACTTCCCATCCATTTAAGTTACGTATCTCAGAACATTTGAGTGACATAAGATGTGCTAGACACAATAATGCCCTTCACAAACACACATTAAAGTATGGTTCTGCTCAGTTTAGGTTCACTATTATTGATGGAATTAGGTTTAAAGATATAGATAAAAGGGGTTGGTATGACATTCTCAATAAAAAGGAAAATAAGTGGATTATTATGTTAGGTGCTCTTTTTTCACTGGGCTTGAATGAACACTTGTCATTGGATGAGGAGGGCATGATATTGCTTATAAATGTTGGAACTTGTTTCTACCGGATTATTTTACACTGATGAAGGCTTGTCAGCCAAAACTGGTCTGCTAGATTTGCTTGTTTAATGAAGATAATATTGTTTTATTAAAGGAGAAAGTGGCTGTTGGTGTTGGCTTTTTGATTGTTTTGGAGTTTACCAGTAAAAACCTCATATTAAATACATCCAAAACTAGATCATTACCATGAAACCATTGAAAGCAAACAGAACAAATACAGAAACTGTATATAAAACATAAAGTAATGTTAGAACATATTTTTAGGGGAGTAAGTCCCAATGCAGTCCCATATGGGAAAGGGCTCCACCTCACATACCCCTTTACTGTATTATCCTCATTTCAAAGTCGTGACACTTCAGAAGCAATAATATCAGCACTAAACATAAACTCAGCAGATCCAGGAAAACTTTAGTAGTCTATGATCATGACCATCCCTTAGAGCAAGTCTCCTTTTTCAAGTATCTTGGTCTCTGGTTAGACCCCTCCCTCAGCTTCCACCTGCATCTTGATAATGCATGTAAAAAGTTAATCTACATTTCTGGATAGAAAAGAAATATCCTCTTTCCTCTCACACTCCACCAGGTCTGTAATAGGGAAAGGAATCATACTCGCTCAACTTGAATTCATCCTCCCTCTTACACCAGCAGCCTCTACAGAAAATTCCACCACTATATGAACACTAGAAAACAAAATATGTATATTCATTAATAACTCCCCATGAAATGAACATTACAGTATAACACTATAAAAGGCAAAATGGCTCCTGTTAATCAACGAGCAGAACTACTACATGAACACACCTTTTGTCTTGTATCATCAAAACTAATAACACACACCCATCCCCCCACACACAACCTAAGAAATATGAACAGCTCAGGTCCTAAAACACAAATCTCACAAACTCAGCCACATATCTCTGACCACGCATTCTCAATTGTTGGGCCCAAATTGTAGGAGCCCCACCCACCAGAAATTAAAGACTCATCTTCTTATTCCAAATTCCATTCCCTACTAAAATTACATTTAGTTAAACAAGCAGAATGTACTTGTTATCCCTCAGGTTGCATCATTTAAGTCTTCTTCATCCCCTTTCCACTATAGGTCAACCACTAAAATCCCTTGCTCCATTTTTTTTACTCCAATTTTTTCAAATGTTTTGAGTCTTAGTACATATTTCAAAGTAATGTATTGGATTTATTATGTATCAAACGCATTACTCTACCCTTCAACTGTTTTACTGTCCTTATGTGCCATTGTACTCCTATCTATTTTGTACATCTGGTCAGTTTTTGATCCCAGGCTGAAAACTGAAATTGCTCAGAATTGGTCAGTGCTCTACCCCTGTCAAGAACTTTATATAAATAAATGTCTATAACTCTTGTTTATTCCTTCCCCATATTCAGCTCTATAACCCTTTGAAGACCCATAATCACCTATCCTGTTCTTTCCATTATACTGTCGATTTAATTCTTCTCTTCACCTCATTTATGATATTCACCTGTACCACATATCTTTTGATAATCCAGCTCCCACAATCCATTTTCTAAACACCACCACTCACTTTCTCTTTCCTAGTCCTAACATTCATCCTTTGCATATACATTTCTTGCATGTCCCTTCTAATCCCTTGAGATACTTTTTATCATCTTAGCACACACTGAAACACCTATCCAGATATACAACATCAGGTACTACCATCATTCTTACAATATTCACTCTGCTTAAAAAGGAATTCCCTCTAGCCGCCACCTCTCTTATCCCTTCTTTAATATTTTAAGCTTTTTCTTCCTATGCTTGCTCTTCATTTCATCTATGATTCTATAATGTTTAATTGCATAAATGTATTTTTTTCTCTTTTACTTACTGGAAATTGTTAAATTTTCTTGCTTTCACTTCAAAATAGAACACTAACTAATTTTAGTTCATGTGCATTTGACCTTCTCTCTTCCAAAACCATTCAAATTATCATATTATCTTAGGCAACATTTCCTCACATCTTTAAAATGCATTAAGCAGACATTAGCAAATAAATAAAAATATTGAAGTCTACCTTTTTTCTTCATGCACTTTCATCAGCGCAATTAGTTTCCTAACCAAACCTCTGTCACCAACAAAAACACATATGATGATAGATATCTTCATCCTATCTTCCTGTATATTTTAACTTCTTTACAATTTATTCCATTTATTATTACCCTCCTGTGCAGTTCAGCATATAAGCCCAACATTCCATATATCCATGTGTCACTAGTACTCACTTCTGTAAGTAATATTTCCATAAATTCCCATCTTTCTGAGTCAAGCACTTTTGTAACTTCATTAGCAACATCCTGTGACCTCATATCCTTGCTCTCTCTATACTAACCATATATTTTAAGGCAACCTGCAGTGATTCAACATGGTCCAGAAGTTCAAATATCCCATCTGCACACTTGAATCAGATTATTAATGATGAATTTCATTCTCGTTTTACTAAATTTCTTGTGAAAATATTTATATTCTTGTTTAACAATAATATTGATCAGTAGATTGCCAGGTTTTCCTCTTACACCTCCAAAGAAGCAACAACAAGGTCAAAACTTACCTAATGGTTCCAAGAGGGCCCTTCCCTCTAAGACTTTGTCAAAGCCTCTCATCAGTTACTCTTTTTTTAGTACATTGAAATGCTGTGAAACTCAGTAATGAAACCATCCTGTCCATATACTTATCTGGTTTCACTGTTCCCCTCCTCCAAGGGATTATGGCATAGCAATGCCCTATTCCACTCCTCCTTCCAAGGAAAGAGAGTCCCATCCTCCCACACCAGCAGGCATCAGTGCAGCTCATTGAACATGGGTCATCTGGGTTACCAAATTCATAGCTGGGCTTTATCATTTTATACCAACAGAGTTGTCCATAATTCAGAGTTTTTTTTTTAATTCTTGTTTCAAAATCGTGGGCAATTAAAGAAATACCTAAATTTACAAAATACATATATGAAATGATATATAATGACTTTGACATGGGAAACAGTATTTCAAAATTTTACCAAATATTGATAAACTATAAAACAACACCCAAAACCTCATATTGGAAATATATAACAAAAGGGCACTCAATACAGTTAACTGAAGATATTAAAACAAATATCTTATTATCGAAAAAATATACATCCTTTACACAATACTGGGAAGTGTTTAATTGAAGATGCTTGCACAGAGCATTCTTAACCCCAAACAGAATCAGTAAAATTAGTTCTTCCATAAAAAGAATACTATGGAGATGTGAACAAGTACACAATATAGATTGGAACCACATTTTCTTTGATTGTGTTAAAATTAAGCCATTTTGGAACGGGATTAATAACTTTCTACATGCTTTATTTAATGAATCATTTTATTTAACTAAAGCTCTTGTATTATTAAATGTGAACGAAGGTCCTTATTTGACTAGGTCAAACATGTATGTAGTATGGACTGTACTTGCGATTTCAAGGAAGCGTATAACAAGAAGATGGAATACAAACACAATATCAACTTTGGAAGACTTCTACAGCCTACTGAAGACCACAGCATTACTGGAAATTAAAATTAAAGAACTAAGAATTTCTCCAAAGCCATTTATCAACAGCCCTTGGGGAAAAGTCTTATCATTGATTGACTCCATACAATAATTGATCAGACACGCTGATAATGGATTGGACATACTTATAAAGTAACTGTATACATTAAGATCTGTTATAGAGTCAGGCTAATGTGAATAGTGTACATAGTTATTTATGATGTTATGTATAAATACTATGGAATTCATTCAGATGTATTTGAAAAATAAAAAAAAAATGTTGAGAAAAAAAAAAAAGATCATGGGCAACGCCATAATCCCACATCTGAATTTACTACCGCCTATGCATTTACTATGTTTGATATATGAAACTCGTGAACAGTATCTGCACATGTGACTTCTTTAAAAGATTATTTCATAGCTTTGTTAATCCAAGTGGAAATGATTTGCCTTCCTTAGATGAGTAACTCCTCATTATTAATAAGGAACCTCTATTACGGACCTCTGCAGAAGGAATGTATTGCATAAGATTTGATAAGGTGAGTCTAGCATGGTCTTTTAAAGCACCTACTATTTCACACAGACCACTTGCCACTTGTCACAACATTAAAACCCCAAATGTGCCAAGTTTTTCTCATAACTAAAATTACTGAGACAAAAAAGGTGTCATACAATGTATTTTCTGTATCTCTTTTAAACAGACTAAACATATTGTCACTTATTTACTAACTACACAGACTAAAATGTTCCCTGGTATACCACAGTCCACAATGCATTATGTTTGTCTTGGAAACATCTAGTATTTGTGAACATAACGTTATATAAATGCATGAGTTTCATAGGTTCTTAGGTGTGTAGGTTCATTAGAGTGTACTAGGCTAATGGCCCTGGAGCCTTTACAAGCTTAGCCCATAGAAGTGCCATGGCATCATGCTGCCCAATGTTAGTTCCCAGTGCCTCTATCAAGTAGAGCCACTGGAGTGATCCCTGGGGTGAACTTTCTATTTCCCATCCACTCATCAAAATTTCTGTTGAAGAGGGCCAGTGAGGTGCTCTGCTTGACATGTATGGGAAGTCTATTCCAGAGCATGCGCAGTCTCTGGGTTATGAACCTGTCTCTCCATCATGTTCTGTTGATTGTGGTAATGAGGTTGAGGCCTCTGGAGCGTGTGGTGCAGAGAGATTGGGATTTCTTTAGATGTAGCATTTCTAACAGAGCTGGGTCAGACATGGCTCTGTTAGACAAGCAGAGATCGCCTCTTAGTAGACGATATGAGACAGAGAATAGCTACAGTTTTTTTGAGTTTGTCCATGTAGGGCATGTGTTTAAGGCCTAGGATCCTCTTTGTGAGGTACTTTTGTGGCCTTTCCAGCTGTTCCATGTTTCTAGTGAGGTACATGCCAAATGGGGCATTATACTCAATGACTGGCCTAATGAGGGAAGAGTAGAGTAGAGTAGAGAGAGATGATCACCTCTTTCTTCCTGGATGCAAAACCCCTGGTAATTAGATGTGCCACATAGAAGGGCTTCTTGACCACAGTGGCAATGTAGTGGTCGAAGGAGAAGTTGCTGTCAACTTGTGTCCCCAGATCTCTTATAACGTTTTCAGTGTTCAGTGGGCTCCCATCGATGTGGTAATTAGTGGGAACTGAGTTTTTCCCAAAGGGGATGACGATGCATTTTTTGGCATTAAGCTTAAAGCCATGGTTTTGAACCAGTCATTGGTCTCAGTGAGGCCTTTCTGTAGGATATCTGCATCACTTGGAGAGTTAATATAGGCTCCCAGCATGCAGTCATCTGTGAACTTAGTCAGCCAGAGTCCGTCCATGTTGGGCTGGACTTCTGAGAAGTAGATGCCAAACAGGAGAGGACCCAGGACTGATCCCTGTGGGACTCCACTTGTGACTGGTCGGCAGTCTGACTTGGAGTTCACTACTTTCTCACTGTGGGTTCTATCTGTGAGCCAATTTGCAACCCACCTAGTGATATAGGGGTTGATGCCTAGTTTGGTGAGTTTATCAATAATACCTGAGTGGGGAGTGGTATCAAAGGCCTTGGCCAGATCAAGGTAGGCTGTATGAACTGCCTTGCCCTCATTCACAGTTCTGGTGACTGACTCAAAGAAGTCAACCAGGTTGAGCAGGCATGATCTACCTTTAACAAAATCAAGTTGCTTGGGATCTAGAGTTTGGAGATTCCCTATATTCTTGTTAATTAAGTCCATGATGATGTGCTCCATAGCCTTACATATCAGACTTGTCAGGCTAATGGGGCGATAATTCCTGGTGTCTGTAGTTGCTCCCCCTTTATGGAGAGGAATGACTGTAACAGTGCACCATTCAGTAGGAACAAAGCCTGATGTGAGGCTATGATTGAACAGGGCACACAGATGTGGTGCCAGTTCACTTTGTAGTTCATGTAGAACACATCCAGGGATATTGTCAGGTCGTATGGAAGATGTATTCTTGGCCTTGGACAATGCAGCTTTAACTTGTGCTGCAGTAATGCTGGGTGCCTGGCATTCCTCCAGTATTGTGAGTGGTCCTTTAGGAGGGAGAGAGGAGTAAAGTTGGCACTGAATCTGTCAGCCAGTATGTTGGCAATATCTGTTGACTCAGTATAGGAGGTACCATCGTGCAGTAACTCAGAGCAAACCTGGGTATTGCCATGGAGATTCTTGCTATAACTATAGAAGGTTTGTGATTGGTTTTAGTATCTGCCACAATTCTGCCTTCATAGCTAGCTTTAGAGGTTTTGATGAGGGATCTCAACTTTTTGTTGAGGCTAATAGCAGAGTTTTTCCAGTCTTGGGACTTCGCCTTTTTCTTCTACAACAGTTTCTTCCTTCTGTTGTAGAGTTTATTAATGACAGGGAACCACCAGATTGTCTTCCTTTTTTTGGAGGAGACCATCTTGGTTCTGTTGGGTATGGCTAGTTCCATGCATTTATGTACGTGTTTATACAGTGAATTGGTGTATGATTCGCCAGTCATGCATCTATTTTCCATTGACATAGGTGCCGTGAAGTTAGCCACCTCTGTTTTTAGGAGCCCAAAATTAGCTTTGGAGAAGTTTTTCATGGTGGTTACCTTTGCAGGTGGTGTGGGTGAGATGTGGATTTCCATGGTGATTAGTTTGTGGTCGGATCTAACCAGGGAGGAATTGACTATTGGTGTAGAGCAACAGTTTCCCATGTTAGTAATAACCAGGTCAAGGATGTTGCTTCCTCTAGTGGGGGTTAGAATGAGTTGGTCCAGGGCATTGGAACTGATGAATTCCAGGAAGCATTGGGCCAGTGTATTTGTGCATGAGTAGTTTTCCCAGTTCATGGAGGGGTAGTTGAAGTCACCTAGTATGAGAGTGTTGGGTCAGACCCTAATAGTTTCCAGGGTGCTTAGGAACATGGAGTAAGAGTCTTGGAACATGGTTGGGGACCTATAGCAGGATTTAGGAAATATGGACATATACAAGAGGATGAGAGGGCTTGACAGAAACATATATCACAACCAAAGTATGACAGAGTATCATTTAAGCCAATAATGGTTCATTTAATGTCAGGCACAAACATCCTCTTAGATAGTTTAACTGTGTATGAATTGTGAACCCCACCCTTTCCACCACCATTATACTGTTTGCTGTTACAAAGCTTCCCATTGGCAACTATTAGTCCTTTAATGCAAGCACCAAGGAAAGATATCACTGTAATTCAATTATTATCTAAGGTAGTAGTCTTTCATTGAATGGATTTAACCACAGAATATCTGATTTGACATAGTTTTGGATGCTATTCCAAATTTCGGATGCTATGCCAAACATGAAACAGCAATTTTTTTCCCAGGGGAAAAAAAAACGCTGCTCTACAAAAAAAAAAAAAAAAAAAAAAAAAAAAAATCCAAACACCCCCTACTTAAATATACCAAATCCCAGATTGCACCACAGTGGAGGAAATGGCAAAGTCCCAAAAATGGTCCAGCGATTTTTTTTCCTGGAGAAAAAAACGCTGTTTCGTGTGTTCAGCATTCAATGCTTTCGACTTTTAGTGTTCGATAACAGAGTGTTCTCCCTTTTTATCATTCAACATCATAATATAGACCAGTCTTACATATATATAAAAGTTATTATTGAGAGTTATCAAATAATTAGAGTAACATTCACACTTTTACAAGTTAAACTTTGATCATACATAACTGAGATTCTTTTAATGCAAGTTTATATACAATGGCTCTTTGAAAAAAAATGACAGCCTGCTTTATATAAAAATAGTGCTTACTAAATCATTAAATGCTATGTCTTTAAATACAATAGATTTTTAGTGGTTAACATATGTTGAAATGTCTTTTGTTTTTTTTTAGTGGTTTGGAAGTGTTTGACGGCTGGATGTATAATGCACAGGTGACTTGGATTCACTTGTGAATGTTTTTGTGGGAATTGTAGCTGATAGACTGTTCATTTGCAAGCCCTTGTCATGATTTTTTAGGCAATACCATGAGGTTAAAACTATCAACATGAAAATGTTATCCAAATGCAAATTAAAGGTCATGCTGCTAAACGCTAGGATTCTAAACATGAAGCTACACTTATTGCAAGCATTCTTAACCCTGGAAGATAATGACATTTGAGCAGTCACAGAAACCTGGTTCAAAGCTGCAGAGAGCACCCCAGCCTTACCTGGTTACTCATCCTATCATACATCCAGACCCCAAACTGTGGGCAGCAAAGCCAAAGGAGGTGGAGTTGCAATATATACATATAAAAGACATACACACCTCCAGGCTGGTCAAACAGTATGATACACAGGAGACACTTCAGGTGCAGTTAACCATTGATAAGACCCCTATTCAAATTATAACTAGCTACAGGCCCCCAACTTCGACTCAAGATGCCCACTCCACATAATTGGACCTCTTCGAATCTATCAGGATTCAACCCTTTACCCTGATCCTGGGTGACTTTAACTATCCAACCATAGACTGGAAGAACTATTCATGCTAAATCATAAATGCCCAGAGATTCTATGATTTTGTCAATGCAAATACCTTGGACCAGCTGGTCGACATCCCACAAGAGGTGATAATATCAATGACTTGGCATTAACCAATATGAGTAACCAATGCAGCATCCCTACAATGTCATCCTCCCCAGTAAATTCCAACCACAAAGCTGTCACTTTCAAAGTCACCATCTCCCCCAAACCCCTGGATAGAGTCAAAGAAAAAAACTTCTCCAAAGCTGATTACGACCTCCTGAGGGAAGGTATAAACAGCTTTACAGCCCCTTCCCCCTCCTTAGGAACTGGCACATATGTCCAAACCTACTCCAAAGTATTATATGAGCATTTATATAGCTGCATGGAATCAGGAATACCCAACAGAACAAAATCCTCCTCCTCAAGGAAGAGTAAACTTGTCTGGCAGACATCTGCAATAAATAAACTGTATAATAAAAGGAAAAAAATTGCCATCCAGGACCAAGAAGGAGCAGGTGCCTAATTGGAAGAAAGCCCTCCTTAGCCTGAACAAGCAAATAAGAGCACTAGTGAAATCCTTCAAAGCAAGCTTCAAGTCCAAATTGGTCACATCTACTAAAGACAGTCATAAAGCCTTCTTCACATATGTCCACAATCTCAAAAGAAGCACTCAGATCTGCTCAGAACTGGTGGTCAAGGACACCACATACACAAATGCTGTATATATAGCCAATGTGCTGGCAGACAGGTTCAGTGAAAACTTCACCCCTCTGTCCCCCATCAGTAAATCAGGACATCCCCAGCATCTACCCCCTTTATCTTTAGGGAGCAAGCCATCACTGCCTTCTCAAAGGCAAAACAATACAGCCTCCATGGGACTTGATTACATCCCAGGCTGCATCCTACATGAACTCAGGCAGGAACTTCCAACACCATTAGGCACCCTATTCAACCAAAGACTGAGTACTGGCTTCACCCAGCAGAGTGGAGGACAGCCACTGTCATCCTTTTGAACAGAGGTAGTGCGTCTACCAATCCAGAAAATTATAGACCCATCAGCCTAACTAGCCTGATCTGCAAGACAGTGGAATGGATTATCATGGACCTCATTAACAAGGACACTGGCAACCTCCAAACACTCTATCCCACAGACTTTGATTTTGTCAAGGGGAGATCATGCCTGTTAAATTTGGTTGACTTCTTTGAGACAGTCACCAAACACATGGACAAGGGGAAGATGGAGCACATCACCTACCTTGACCTGGCCAAAGCCTACGATACTACTCCCCACTTGGATATAATAGATAAACTCTCTCAACTAGGCATCAATCCATATGTTACCAGATGGGTAGCAAACTGGCTCACTGATAGAACCCACCTAGTCAAAATAGGGGAAGCCACCTCAAGCAATAGACCCGTAATGAGCAGTGTACCCCAGGGATTGGTCTTGGGGCCTCTGTTGTTTGGGATATACTTTTCTCAGGTGCAGGGCAAAACCATTGGGCTATGGCTGACCAAGTTTGCAGATGACTGCAAGCTGGGCATTATCATAAATTCACCTAGTGATGTAGACATCCTCCAAGAGGGTCTCACCCAAACAAATGACTAGTGCCAGAAACATGGCCTCAAACTGAACCAAAAATGCATCATCATTCGCTTTGGGGAGAGTGAAGTCCCCACAAATTATCAGATTAATAGCAAGGTCTTAAGTACATAATTAGTTGTGAGGGACCTGGGCACCCAGGTTGATAGAAAACTGACTTTTGACCAACATATTGCCTCTGTTGTATGGAAAGCTTTCTTCGCGGCCCACCTCATTAGTAAGGGTATCTCATCCAGGGACAAGAAGGTCAAAATATCCCTGCATTCTTCCTTTATAAGACCCATTATTGAGTACAATGTCCCTTTCAACATGTACCTTACAAAGCACATGCGGCAGCTGGAGAGACCACAGAGGTACCTCACCAGGAAAATGCAGTGCCTCAAACAACTGCTCTACACAAATAGGCTAAAATCCCTGTCCCTCTACTCAGTCTTATACAGACTTCTCAGAGGTGACCTCTGTCTGGCATATGAGGCAACCTCGGACCTCGCCTTGATGGGACTGCTGCATATCCACAAGTCAAGTTCCACTCCAGTAACCCACTCATGCATCCTCAACCTGGCATGTGACATCAATAGAACTTGTTGGTGGGACAGATTTGTGTCACAGAGACTCCCCTTTCTGTGGAATAGTCTCCATCTCCATGTCAAGCAGAGTACCTCATTAATCTTTTTAAGCACAACTTGGTTAACTGGATGGGGATCAGAAAATACACCCCTGGGATTCCACCTGTGTCCCTGCTGGACAGTGGCATTGGGTTCTGACTTGTCAGAACACAGGTTAATTCTTGGCTAGGCTTGTAAGGGCCTCAGGGCCAATAGCCTAGTAACTTCCTATGATCCTATAAGGACTAGATTGTAGGAGCCTAATTAGATTCATGAGCACTTCTGTGATGCTGCAAGAGTTCTGAAAATTCTAAGAACTGTCTGGGTTACTTCTTCATGTCTAAAAGTAAATAATCACAACATTTTGAATCATATGCTAAGATGTCAATTAATAAAAGTTAAATAATAAGCAAAACGCAGTGAATTGTATTCTAAACCACTGCCAGTTATTAAATACTTCTCAATGCTTGCAGTATACCAAAGGGAAGGATAGTTTATATACTAGCCTACAGAAAGACACTTCTGAAAAAAAATAGGATTGTATTTCTCTGTTATTGTCTCTTTTAATGATAACAAAATGTAATATCTCAGAACAATTTATTATGAAAAAGTTGAATCTTAAAAGGGAAGATTTTTAGTTGTTTGTTCAGATACTATTAGACATAACATTTAAGGAAAAATAGGACTGATTCTAACAGTAGAACTAGATTAAAGAGTGTCAGATATGTAAGGGTAAATATAAATGTTCTATTATACAATACTCTACACTAGGATTATAGCTAAAATATAAAACCTAGGAATATAGTAATATTTTATTTTATTTTATTTTATTTATTTATTATTTTATTTTACATTTGTTTACTGGGATAGTCCGACTGGATACATGTCCATTTTCAGCAGAGACCCAGGGAGAAAAGCTCCACATAAAAATACTTATATAGATTACACAGAAGTTAGCAAACAATTATAAAAACAAAGTGATTATATACAATGGGTTAGTAGTGTTCCCTAGTAGGGACTCACAATTCTCATGGACAATTAAAAGTAACAGACAACAGATTGGAAGTAGAGCTTGGTGATGTAGTTACAAGTTATGATAATTGCAGAATATGCCTTTAGTTTATAACTTAATCAGGGTTGGTACATGGGCATAGCCAATTCACTTTGAGATACTGTTTGAGGTTTTTTTTTTAAGAGACTTTTGGAGGATTGCAGGGTTATATAGTTTGGCAACGAATTCCAGGTTTTGCCAATGAAGTTGGCAAACAGGGATTCACCAGCAGAGTTATTAGCTTTGTGGGTTTGGACCAGTAGTTATCGGCTGACTGTAGGGATCTTAGGTTGCTATATGGCTTAATAATATTTTTAAGTGAGGGGGTATCCTTAGGGTGATACAAAATTTTGTGTGCTATTAAGAGTTGATTGAATTGAATTAAGCTGGGCAGTTCTAGCCACTCTAGTTGTTTAAGGTTCTGGCAGTGGTGGGTTCTATAGGTGGAGCCAGTGGCGAATCTGACAATATGATTGTAGCTATGGGACAGCTTACCTAGTTCGGATTTGTTGAGGTTTGAGAGTACAGGCGAGGCATATAAAAGATTAGAGAGTAGGTGTGATCGGGCAATAGCAGTCCTAGCCAGTGGGGTTAAAAATGTCTTGTTTCTATACAGTGATCCAGGCTTTTTATTGATGGTCTGTATGGTTTTATTGACCTGTAGTTCAAATTTGAGATTATTATCTATGATAATCCCTAGCAGTTTGGTGTGATTATCTAGGGAAATAGTGGTACCATTGTTAGATGTGACAGAGAATGAACGTGTGGTGGATCTACTAGTGGGAGAAAAGAGTAGAAGTTTCATTTTATTGGAGTTCAGAAGTAGGCGTTGATTGGTGAGCCAGTTCTCGATAGTGTTAAATGTATTTTGGGTTAAGATTTGCAAGTTGGGGTTGTTGTTAAAAATAGAGAAGAGTAGTGGGCCTAGTATGGAACCTTGAGGGACACCAAGTGTGAGAGGTAACTGGCTGGAGAGTTTGCCCTGCCATAGTACCATCTGCTGTCTACCAGTCAGGTAGGACTTCAACCACTGGATAGCAGGCTTGTTGAGGGAAATAGATATTAGTGAAAGAATGAGAAGTTCATGGTTGACCATGTCAAAGGCTTTTGATAGGTCAATTAAGAGGGCAGAGGTTTGCCTATTGTCATTCCTGTTTTGGTTTATGGCAGTAGTAAAGGAGGGCTGAGGTGGTGTCAGATAGTAAGTTATTCTGTGAACAGTATTGCATTAGTTGCTTGTGTACATATTTCTCCATTATTTTGGCTAGTGGGAAAAGAATGGCAATGGGTCTATAGTTGGATATGTCTGAGGAGCTACCACCTTTATGGAGTGGGATGACGTGAGATATTTTCCAGAGGGAGGGGATAGCATTTTCGGATAAGGTTCTGTTGATGAGGATAGATATGGGATATGCAATGGCATCTGCAGCTATTTGTAGGTACTCTGCAGGGAGGAGTTCAGCAGCGAGGGTGGTAGGTTTTAGTTTTTTAGAAGTGTTTTGATAAAACTAGTGGATATTGGTTGGAAGCTAAATTCTGGGTGATTATTAGGTAGATTAGGCATGTGGTTTAAGTTAGAGGGGGTTAGTTGATTTGCTAGGGATTGGATTGTTTCAGTGAAAAAGTTATTAAAGGTGCTAGCTATGGTCTCTGGGGAACTATGGGTGTAGTTAGCCGGGGTTGGGGTGGTGGAGTGACCTGGACAAAGTAGTTGATTTAAGCCTGCCCAGAACATTTGAGGGTTGTTGTGGTGTTTTTGTAGATTTTGGTAGAAGTTTTTTTTATCCAGTAAAATAGATTTTTTTTGTATCATTCCTGAGTTGATGATATTTTAGATGGTCAAGTGGGGCTTTGGTTGTTCTCCAGCTGGCCCAGGCTCTGTTTCTAGTTTTGATTTTAGCTTTGATATCTTTTGTGAGCCATGGTGCTGTATTTGATCTAGTTTTTATTGTACGTGCTGGAGCATGGGAATCAAAGATACTTAGGAATTTAGTGTTAAAGTGATCTATGGCCTCCTTTAATGTTAGATTTTTTAGTTTTGACCAGTCAACTGCTTTTAATTCATTTTGGAATATAGCAGCATCAAAGTTTTTCCTGTTTCTAAATGTTTTATATTTGGGCTGGTGAGGGTTTCCTGCCTTATGTTTTATGATATAGGTTAGACAATGGTCACTGAGGTCATCAGGGAGAGTACCAGCTGTGTACAGTTGGGGTCGGTTATTAACTAGGATCCTGTCTAGGATACTTTCCTTGTTGGTTGGTTGGATTGTTTATCCTAGTGGGAGAGGTTATGGTCTGTTTAAACCCAGATAAGTTTATATGAGTGGGGGGGGGGGTCAGAAGAGTAGGGGTGCCAGTCGGTGTTAAAATCACCAAGAACTATGGTTTCTTGGGGATAGGTAGTGGATAACCAGTAAAGGAGATCTTCTAGGGTATTTAGGTTGTTACCTGGTGGAATGTATGCACAGACGATGTTCAAGTGTTTGTTTTGTTAATCTGTAGCTTGGTTATGAGGAGTCCCACGTTATTGAATTGGGGAGGTTGAATGGTGTCTCTATTAACAGTTAGAGTATTTTTCTAAAGGACTGCTATCCCACCTCCTTTCCTTGTAGCATGGTATAACTGGTGAATATTGTATCCTGGAGGTAGTATATCATTGAATCGTGTCTCTATTAACAGTTAGAGTATTTTTGTAAAGGACTGCTATCCCACCTCCTTTCCTTGTAGCACGGTCTAACCGGTGAATATTGTATCCTGGAGGTACTAGATCATTGTCAGTAGTACTGGGGAGTGGGTTGCTAGGAGGGCGTGTAGGTTGGGAATCTTATTGTTAATACTTCTAATATTTAGGTGAAATGCTAGGAGGGAACTAGTGGGAGTATTCATGGGTAGCTTGACTGTGGGCGTTGAGGTAGGGTTGTGGAGGTTATTGGGTGTGAGTGGGCCAGGGTTGGGATGAATGTCTCCATGTGTTATAAGGTTATAGTGACAGGATATTCTGAGCTTTAGGAGTTTGTTTATAAGCTTTATATAGTCTTTGTCTTTAGGAGTATGTTTTGTGGCTGTACAGGGGTGGTATTTTATAGAGGGCGGTATATTCGGTGTGCTGGGGAAGGTAAAGTGTTTGGTGTTATGTGTGAAGACGTGGGTGTCTGTTTGACCATTTGGGTAGTGAATACCATGGTCAAGTGTTTGTTCATAGGCAGTGAGATGGTAAAATAGAAACAGTATAGGCATTTGGGTAATTAGTGTTTTTTTGCTGGTTTGCATTTTGATTGGGGGCGGGCCAAATTTGATGGCTGACTGTGCTAACAGGGTGTGGAAGAATGAGAGAGAAGGAAATGGGTTAAGGAGGCAGGGTTGCTGAATGATGTGTGAGGTGCTGATTGGTACTTACCAGGAGGGGAGTGACAAGGGAGTGGCAAAGTCTCATTTAAATTTAGCACTAGTGGGGGAGGGTGGAATTTGGGGGCAGGGAGGGGAGCGGAGCGAGCCAAGTGCAGCAAGGGCGAACGGAGCGGGGCTGACACTGACTCTGAGAATTACCTTGGGCTTTTGGTTTAGTTTGTATGATTGTATGTAAGCAATGTTTTGGCTGTACTTTAATTTGTTTTATTCTTTTTTAATTTTACACCAATTTTCAGGCTAATTTTAATTGGATCCTAGGGGTAAACTAGTAAATATAGTCAATAAGGAGGGAGCAAAATTACTTTACCAAATTAAAAAGTAAATGCTTGGGACTGGAACACTGTGTGAGTGTAAGGCTGATTCAAAGTTGTATAGCCCAGTCTAGTGGCAATTGGCCAGATCCCTTCACTGTTGCTGTGCATACACCATTAAGCCTCAACAGTTTACAGAAACTAAATTGTAGTCCACCTATTACAATTGAAAAGCTGGAGGGAGTCAGGTTCTTGCTTCCCAGAGGTTTTACTTAGTTAAGATAGCCAGCTTCAGTAGAGAAGGTAGAAATTGCTTTATGCAGTGAATTCCAGGTTGGGGGGGGGGGTCACTCAGGAAAGAAACCTGTGCAAACTATTACAATTGAAAAGCTGGAGGGAGTCAGGTTCTTGCTTCCCAGAGGTTTTACTTAGTTAAGATAGCCAGCTTCAGTACTTGTAATAGTACAAGACATAGTGTACAAACAGAAATAGAAAGAGATCAAAATAAGTAAATGTGTATATAGTTAAAGAATATAAATATGCCTACAAGGGTGGGAGGTTGGCACAGTGATTAAGGTGTTCACCTTATAGGCACAAGGTGCAGGATGTGATTTGCACATGGGGTAATTGGCTGGGCTTGGAATGGCCCATAAGTACAGTTAGCCTGGTACTAATTTAAGAACTTATGATCACATGAACAACTTTATACATAGTAAATAAAATAGAAAAAATACAAAATCATCAGACCCATAAATGAATAAATATGAAAATAACAACTGACTTCCTCCGTGTAGTAGAACAGGGAGATAATGTGAAGTACAGGAAAAGATGACTGAAGAGCTATTCAATTTGGTCAACTTATAATAAAAATTCAGAACACCTGTTTAACTTTTCTTATTCATAATAACGTAGTCATAATAACTCAATGGTGGGCTTTTTTAAGATGATGCATACTAAAAATATGAGACACATTAATGTCAGTAATCAAGCCAAAAAGGAGAAAAAACTTGGTAAAATGTCACCAGTAAACAGAAGCACCAAGCAAAACCGATCTAAAGCAGGAGGCTTTATTATATACATGATAAGCACACAGGCAGGAAAAACACATGCCCTTGGACATTCTAAACTGTGTTGGTATAAGGCATTCCTATTGTTCTTATTTTTCATATCATTAACATGTTCACATGTTCTCTATTTTAACTTCCTTTCTGTCTTTCCGACATAGAATGCTGTACAGCGGACACAATTTGCCAAAGATACCAAACCTTTGGAGTCACATATAGTGTATGATTTACCATGAATCAATCTGTTCCTAGCTTCCAGATCTACTTTACCATCATTCTTAATATAAGGACATTGGGAACATCTACCATATATAAATATTCCCACTTTGCCCCAGTTTGAAAAAAATGTGAGTTTTATATTCCATCAATTCCTTCAAATTCGGCCCATTCCTAAAAATACATTTAAATGGGACCCTAATCAATCCACTAAGATCTGTTTATTTATTTATTTTATTTATTTTATTTTACATTTGTTGACTGGACTAGTCTAACTGGATACATGTCCATTTTCAGTAGTGGCCCAGGGAGAAAAGCTCCAAGCATAGGCAGTAACTTATTATACAATATTAATATGAAATATAGATTGTACTTAAGATGAATGTGTATGGTGTCATTTAGTGGGATTAAGCTGTGATCAAATACAGATAATAACAATGTTTGAGAGAAAAATAATGTGTACAGGGTCATTTAGTGGAGAATAAACTAGGATCAAATACAAAAAATAAAGAATATTTGAGAGGAAAAAAACACAAAAAGTTTTTTTTTTTTGTACTAGGACAGAGATCATATTACCTCTCGGTTTGAGGTTAGATTAATTGTTAGTACAGGTAGGCAACATAGTACAGAAGAGAAGTGAAGTAAAGTAAAGTAAAGAAAAATCTGTTAGACTAGAGAACCTGCTCCATTTTTTTCCAAAATATTTTTATCCACATAGGCATCCCAGTTAAATTCAGTTACAAAGGCTAGTTCAAAATTGCTGGGCAAACTAGTGTTGTCTAAATTCTCAGCACCTGTGGTAAACTCCTTACCTATACTTGGGGTAAACTTGTTAGTACGTCCCTGTTTTACCTCATTATATATCTCATCTAGCAGGTGGATCGGATAGCCCCTATCCTTAAACGGGTTCCTATTACGTGATTGAACTTCAACAAGTTTGAACCCTATATGGTCGAAACCATATAGTCGAACTTGCAGAAGTTTGAACACGTTAAAAAAAAAATAAAAAAAGTAAAATATACCCAGCCCCCCCCCCCACCTCCCGCTCTTTAAATATACCAACTCCTTGACTGCACTATAGTGTGGAAAGGGAATATTTCCCTTTACTGCACTGTAGTGTGATATTGTTGTTGGTATATTTAAAGAGCGGGGTGTGTCGGGAGCACAGGGGGGCTTGTCCCCCATGCTTGCGACAGTTAGTTTACTGTTGCATGTTTTTTTATTTTATTTTTTTTTCAAGATATTGTCGTGTTCGAAGTTTCAAAACTTCAATCACGTAATAGGAACCCTCCTTAAACATGTTGATTAATAAATGACATTGCACTTCAAAATCAACTTCATCAGAGGTCATCCTACTGATCCTGGCAAACTGACCCTTCACAATACTCTTTTTCTGTGTTAATGGGTGGGCACTGTGAAAAAGGAATTTGAGTAGTACGTGTCCTTCCTAAACACCTCAGATTTATAATAACTATTGCTCTAGCTAATGCCACATCCAAATATTCCAATCATTGTTGGAGCCTTCCTGTGTCCTGACAGAGTGCCCTTCAAACTATCTGGAGATATACAGAGCTAAGTATATTTTTCTGGCACTTCAGAGTTGTGTACCGTTAATTGTTGTTTGACTAATTTTATATCATTGCTGGCTGATTTCAGAGTTGTGCACTGTTATTTTTGCTTTACTGTATAGTTTTTCAGATCTCTGCTGAAGGTGTTGGTTTTCCCCTGCCTACCCTCCCTATTCCTGTCTTGTTGTTTAAATTTGGAGGCTTTTGCAGTTGCCCGCCCACACTGTAGATTTGATCTGGGACACTCCCCCCAATCCCATCTCTTTACTCATTCTACCTAATAGACTCCTTCTGCACTTGTTTTTACTCATTTTTAATTTAATTGCATTTTTTAAACTGTTTGGTCTAACATTGCTACATACTCAAGTGTGCTAGCTTGCACTGCATTTGAATTTTTTTATACTGCTGTTTTAGCTGCTTTTCTGTAGATATATATATATATATATATATATATATATATATATATATATATATATATATATATATATAAATTCTAAGCCTGTTTCCTACCTTTCCTGTAACTAGTGTAGACCAGATTCAGATTTGCTGTATCCGGGACTGTATGTAAGCTTCTGAGCCCCACCCCCAAGCTTTCTGTGTTGGAGGGAGGCCTTCTAGCTTATCAGTGGGAGTGGTATGCATTAGGTAACCTATCTACCACATAAGGAGTGGTTCTGGCCCAGAAATTGTAGTTACTGGCTGTTTGGGCAGTTCTTCCATCTCTCTTAACTTTCTGATTTAAAAGCCTGCATTTGCACTTGTTTCCCCCCTTTCCTGTAACTAGTTTAGTCCAGATACAGATTCTTAGTTTTAGCACTTGAATTTGCTTATTTGTGATCAGCACTTGTTCAGAACTTGTAAGCACTATATAATCTACTAATTACTACAGCACTCAGCCTTCCTCATTACCTAGAGGAAAACAGTTCTGGTACTTACTTTACTCACTTGCTTAGAGAAAAACAGCTCTAGTACTCACTTTCCTCACTTATCTAGAGGAAAATAGTTTTTTATTCAGGCATGTCCAAGGGTCAGCTCCCAGTGTTCTCTCCTGCCTATCTGATGAATCTGGGCATCTTGGGGCAATGTAGAAATTGCCTCATGTACACAGACATCCCTCTCCTCCTACCACCCAACACTACAACCTGTAAGAGATGCACTTATCTAGCCAAACTGGAGGTAAAGCTCTCTCCAACCAAGACTGAACTTGACAGCGGAGAAGGTAAACACTTGCACCACACCACACTCATCACATAGTCTCACTAAATCTACACCACCAAAATCCACACATAGAAACACAAAAACATTCACAGAGGCTCTCAGTAATAATCTGCTCAAGCAGCAGAGACCTCCAAAGAAGAAATGCAAGCAACCTCCACACCCCAACACAACCCAAATAACACATAGCCCGCAGACTCAGTGTGCCACTCAACCACAGCCAATAAGGCAAAACAATGTACCCAACACACTAGTCATAGGTGACTCTATATTCAAGCACACTGATGTCCCACTCACCAGGCTAAATAAGGAGAAGGTTACTGTCAGCTGCCTGTCGGGTGCCAGGATCCGCTACATAACCCACACACTCAGGTCACTCCACAGCAAGTACAAATATGACTCTGTCATTGTCCATGTTGGTGTGAATAACCTGAGACGTACCTCCCTGGACTACATGAAAAGAGACATGGAAGAGTTCTCCAATCTTGTAGCCCAGGCAGGTATGACCCTAGTCCTGAGTAGCATTCTGCCATCACCCAGAATGATGCCGGAGTACAAGGACAAAATGATTGACTTCAATAATTGGCTAAGCTTCTGATGTCATTCTAAAGGGATCCAGTATCTGTCTGCCTGGGATGACATGGTCGACAGACCAGGATGTTTTGACAGAGATGGCCTGCACCTGTCACCCCTGGGATTCTGGATACTGGCTAAGGTTCTTGCCTCCCCTATAGTGTCTTTTTTAGGCAAGGTTCAAATGACAAATTCACCACTGTAACAGAAACAGGCAAGCAAAAACTGAGGGTGATGCTGCTCAATGCTAGAAGTCTAAATCTCAAAATGCACTCACTCGAGGCACTCCTTAAAATGGAGAACATTGATATCTGTGCAGTGACTGAGACCTGGTTCAAGGCTCCAGAGTGCACCCCTGCACTACCAGGCTATAACTCATACCACACTTTTCGGCCATGTAACCTGCACCAGAACACCAAAGGCGGAGGTGTTTCCATATTCATTAAGGATATCCGCACTTCCAGGCTAGTTGCTCAGCATATTGCAGCCAAGGTTATCCAAGTGCAACTAATTCTGGGCAAAACTGCAATCCAAATTGTAGCTTGCTACAGATCCTCCACCATGCCCCAGGATTCCCACTCCTCTTTTCTTGATGTACTGGAAAATATTAGGGTTCAACCAAACATCCTAATAATGGGTGATTTCAACTACCCCACCATTAACTGGGAAAACTACTCATGTACCAACTCCTTTGCTCAACGCTTTCTGGAATTCATAAACTCCAATGCCCTGGATCGACTTATCCACACCCCCACCAGGGGCAACAAAATCCTATATCTAGTCATTACCAACATGAGTGCCTTGTGTTTCACACCTGAAGTCAACGCCTCATTGGTACGATCTGACCATAAGCTAATTACCCTAGATATCCACATCCTGCCCCCACCTCCCATTAAGGAAACCATGATAAAAAATTTCTCCATAGCCAACTTCATGCTTCTTAAGACAGAAGTGGTGGACTTCATGACACCCATGCAGATGGACAATACAGTTGTCTACTGAATCCTACACAATTGCACTTTATAAGCACTTACATGAGTGCATGGATCACACTATCCCAAACAGAACCAAGACGCTATCCTCCAAAAAAAGGAAGCCAATCTGGTGGTCCCCTGCCATAAACAAACTATACAACAGAAGGAAGAAACTGTTGCAAAAGAGAGTAAAATCCCATGAGTGGAGGAACACCCTGGTCACCCTCAGTAAGAAGCTGCGATCCTTGATAAAATCCTCCAAAACTAGTTACAAAAACAAAATCACCACTGATTCTAAAGGCAACCACAAAGCATTCTATAGCTATGTCAAGAATCTCAATGGCAACACTCAGATCTTCTCTGAGTTACAGCACAATGGCACTAAATATACAGACCCAATTGATATTGCCAACATCTTGGCAGATAGGTCCAGTGCTATCTTTACCCCCCTCTCACCCCCTAAAGAGCCCATCTCTATACCGGAAGAATGCAAACTTCCTGTAATCACGGCTGCACAGGTAAAAACCACACTCTCCAAAGCCAAGAACACAGCATCCATGGGACCAGACAACATCCCAGGCTGCATTCTACACGAACTACAGAATGAACTGGCACCCCACCTAAGTACCATGTTCAATCATAGCCTCACCACAGGCTTTGTGCCTGCTGAATGACACACAGTGACAGTTATCCCACTCCACAAGGGGGGATCCACCACAGACCCCGGGAACTACTGCCCCATTAGCCTGACGAGCCTGGTCTGCAAGGCCATGGAACGTATCATCATGGAACTTATAAACAAAGACATTGGTAATCTCCAAACTCTAGACCCCCACCCAGTTCAGGTTTGTAAAAGGCAGATCATGTCTCCTAAACCTGATAGACTTCTTTGAAGCAGTCACCAAAGCCTTAGACGAGGGTAAGGTGGTTCACACAGCCTATCTAGATCTTGCCAAGGCTTTCGACACCATCCTCCACTCTGGAATTATAGATAAACTCACTAAACTAGGTATATATCCCTATGTCACAAGATAGGTTGCCAACTGGCTCACTAACAGAACCCACACTGTGAAAGTAGCAGCCTCCAAATCTGACTTCAGACCAGTGACAAGTGGAGTACCACAGGGTTCAGTCCTGGGTCCTCTCCTGTTTGGTATCTGCTTCTCTGAAGTACAGGCTAACACAGAAGGTCTTTGGCTAATGAAGTTCGCAGATGACTGCAAACTAGGAGCCATAATCGAAACTCCTAATGATGTGGACATCCTACAAAAGGGCCTGGTGTCAAAGCCATGGCCTCAAGTTCAATGCCAAAAAGTGCATTGTCATCCCCGTTGGTAAAAACTCTGTACCCATGAACTACAACATAGGCGGTAGTATACTTAACACCGAAAGTGTGATAAGAGACCTTAGGATACAGGTGGACAGTAGTCTGTCCTTTGATAATCACATCACCACAGTAGTCAGGAAATCCTTCTACATGGCACACCTCATCACAAAAGGTTTTTCATCCAGGAAAAAAAGAGGTCATTGTTCCCCTCTACTCATCACTCATTAGACCCATTATAGAGTACAACACCCCTTTTGGTATGTACCTCACAAGACATCTACAACAACTGTAAAGGCCGCAGAAATACCTCACAAAGAGGATTACCGGCCTCAAACAGATGCCCTATGCAGATCATCTCAAAAAACTCCAGCTTTACTCCATCGCATATCGCCTACTCAGAGGTGATCTCTGCCTAACATACAAAGCTATGTCAAACCCAGAGCTGTTGGACATGCTCCACTTAAAGAAATCCCAATCCCTCTGAGCTACACGCTCTAGGGACCTAAACCTTGTCACCACAATAAACAGAACATGCTGGAGGGATAGATTCTTTTCCCAGAGACTTCCCATACTCTGGAATAAACTACCTATCTACATCAAACAAAGCTCCTCATTAGCACTCTTCAAGAAAAATCTTGATAATTGGATGGGAAATAGGAAATTCATCCCGGGGATCACTTCTGTGGCTCTGCTCGACAGTGGCACAGGAAAATAATTTTCTTGGGTGGCAAAAGCCAGGTACCTTTTTGGCCGAGCTTGTATAGACCCCAGGGCTGATAGCCTAGTACCTACCTATGAACCTATGAACCTATAATTTCACACAAGTAACATTATTGGTAAATTTAAAAAAATGGTGGTATTGGCAATATAATCCATAAATTCATAAAATCTGGGTTCAGTGTCCACCCAAAAAATAACACTGTTATCAAGGAAATGTTTATAAAGCATCCATGAGTACTTAAATGGTGAAGTCAGAATAAATTTACATTCCCAAACCATCAGCACAATATTGGTGTATATAAGAACACACCTAACTCCCATAGCTATACTACTAGTTTGTTGGAAAAGTCTACTTCAAGAAATACAAAAATTGTTCCCTAAAGCAATTTCCATCAAAGTTAAGCACACACAAAATTCATTAAAATTCAGGCCTGAAAACTTACTAACTGTTTCTCCGAGCCATCTCAAGCCCATATCGTGGAGTATGTAACCAAAAAGATCCACAATGTTAATTGTTGCAAATAACACATGGTGATAATACAAGTCATTTTTTACACATCTAAAGACATCCCAGAAATCTTTCAAGCATTACTAGTGTCCCTTGGGATTGCTTTCAGCTTTATGTCCAAATACCTAGCCAAAGGTGCTGTAAAGAGCCTTCAGCTGAAACAATGGGCCTTAAAGGTGGATCCAGTTTATATTTGTGCATCTTTGGAATTCCAAATATAGATGGTACCCACGGCCTGTCATTATATAAAAAAGTGTGTGTACTTAGATCTATTAAACTTTCTAATAACAAATCATCCAATGTTAAATATATTCGCTGTTGAGCTATGTTAATTTAATTTCTGGACACTCTAATGTATTTATTGGGGTCATTCATTTCCATCATTTTGGCTTCATAAATAATCAAACTCATGAGTACAGTCCCCCAACCTTTATTGGGTTTCATAACCCTCGGGTATTTGTTACCCCTTATCTATCTCAATAAATTCTGCTCTTCCTTAGTGAGATTAGGGGAAACCCTGTTCTTTCGCACCACCTTTCTAAGTTCACTCTCAACAAGCATGTCAAAATTCTTAAGCTGGGGGTGTAAAGGGGGTTAAAAATACTCTTCCTTTTTAGTAATTCAGTTCTTACCTGTTCATCTTTCTGACTGTACATAATTTTTAAATTAATTTTCCTCAAAAATAACTTCAGGTCAATAATCACCTTAGAAATGTCAGATTTACATTTGGGGATAAAAGTAAGCCCCTTAGAAAACAAAGAAAAATATGTTTGATTCAACTCCAGGTCACTGTAATTATAGGTTCATAGGTTCACAGGTAGGTACTAGGCTATCTGCCCGAGGGCATTTTTAAGCCTAGCCAGAGTGTGTTGGCTTTCACTGCCCCATTGATTAATTAACTGAGCCTCTGTTAAGCAGAACCAATGAAGTGATCCCAGGGGTGTATTTTCTGTTAACCATCCACTCATCAATGCTTCTCTTGAAGAATGTTAGTGAGGGGCTTTGCCTAATGTAGTTAGGAATTTTGTTCCTAAGCATGGGGAGTCTCTGTGACAGGAATCTATCCCTCCAGCATGTTCTATTTATTGTTGTGGCGAGGTTTAGCTCACTAGAGTGCGTGGCTCGCAGTGACTTGGATTTCTTTAGTTGGAGCATGTCCATCAATTCTGAGTTAATATTAAATTAAAATATTATTAATATTATATTAAAAATATTATAGCCTTCTCAAGAACATTTTGGTCCATCCTTGGTCAAATTATCATCAAGTTGATCATCATTCAAGAAATCTTGGTGTCTTAAAACCTCACAGTGCCCCTCCCCCTCACTGTCCTCTGTTTCTCCCCCCCCCCCCAAAGCCATTGTAGGGCTGAGGTAAATCTTGTTCCTCAGTCTCTCTGATCTCCAGAGGGGTGGTTCATCTAAAGGGTCCTGCGGTTAGGGTCCATCTCTAAGCTGTTCTTCCACACTATTATCATGGTTGGGGTCATTGTTAAAATACATATTCTTGTCAAAATACCCTCCATCCTGAACCCTTGATTTACTGTTATTACTACTAGCTGGTTTGGGATAACAGCTTCCTTCACTTTATTCTACTTTATCCCTCTCTAACTTCCTACTCTTTCTATTAAAACTCTCTTTACACTTCTTATCAACAAAATCCTTCACAGAAAAATATTTTTCCTTATACTCACTAACTGTAAACAATAAATCATTGGTTAGTTTGTGATTAACAATCTATCTGCTTCATTACACAATCCATTTGTTGCTCATTGTTCCTAATTTTTGACCTAACAATGTCACTTCCAGCTCTCCCAAAAATAGCTATCAGTTCTTTGTAAAATTCAGTGCCCACCTGAACATTATTGGGGAATTTCCATACCCTCAACCCTTTAGGCACCACACCAATATTGAGACGTTCCTTTAAATACATATTATCAAGTTGCAATGTCCTGTGTTTAAACATAAGTGATTTAAACAATTCAATACTGTCCAAATTTGTGTCCATTGAGGATGAATTGTGAGTCTCCTCTTGCCCAAAACTGAATTTTCCCTGTTTACAGTTAGTTTACAGTATAAGGAAAATATTTTTCTGTGAAGGATTTTGTTGATAAGAAGTGTAAATAGATTTTTAATAGGAAGAGTAGGAAGTTGGAGAGGGATAAAGTAGAATATAGTGAAGGAAGCTGTTATCCCAAACCAACTAGTGGTAATAACAGTAAATCAAGGGTTCAGGATGAGGGGTATTTTGACGAGAATAGTTTTTTTTTAACAATGGCCCCAACTACGATGATAGTGTGGAAGAGCAGCTTAGAGATGGATTATCCCCAGGACCCTTTAGACCAACCACCCCTCCAGTGATCAGAGAGACTAAGGATCAAGGTTTAACCTCAGACCTGCAATGGCTTCAGAGGGGCAGAAACAGAGGACAGGGAGGGGGAGGGGGACTGTGAGGTTTTAAGAGACCAAGGTTTGTTGAATGATGACCAACTTGATGATAATTTGGCCAAGGATAGGCCAAAATGTTCTTGGGAAGGCTATAATATTTTTCATTACAGTGACCTGGAGTTGAATCAAACATGTTTTTCTTTGTTTTCTAAGGGGCTTACTTGTATCCCCAAACATAAATCTGACATTTATAAGGTGATTATAGACCTTATTTATTTTTATTTATTTAACATTTGTTAACTGGGAAAGTCCGACTTGGTTCCACAGATCCTGTTTTCAGTGGAGGCCCAGGGAGAAATGCTCCAGAAGCATGTCTTTAGAATGTGGGAGGAAACCGGAGTACCCAGAGGAAACCCACAGGAACGCAGGGAGAACATGCTAACTCCACACAGAAGGCACCCCAGCTGAAAATCGAACTGGAGAACCTATTGCTGTGAGGTGACAGCATTAACCGCTGCACCACTGCACCACCCTGAAGTTAATTTTGAGGAAAATGAATTTAAAAATTATGTATGGTCAGAAAGATGAACAGGTAAGAACCGAATTATTAAAAAGGAAGAGTATTTTTAACCCCCTTTACACCCCCAGCTTAAGAATTTTGAAATGCTTATTGAGAGTGAACTTAGAAAAGGGGTGTTAAAGAACAGGTTTTCCCCTAATCTCACTAAGGAAGAGAGAGATAAGGGGTAACAAATACCTGAGGGTTATGGAACTCGATAAAGGTGGGGAGACTGTACTCATGAATTTGATTATTTACAAAGCCAAAATGATGGAAATTCTGAATGACCCCAATAAATACATTGCAGTGTCCAGAAATGAAATTAAAATAGCTCAACAATGAATACATTTAACACTGGATGATCTGTTATTAGAAAGTTTAATAGATCTAAGTACACACACTTTTTTATATAATGACAGGCCATGGGTACCATAAATATTTGGAATTCCAAAGGTGCACAAGAATAAACTGGATTCACCTTTAAGGCCCATTGTTTCAGCTGACGTCTCTATTATAGCACCTTTGGGTAGGTATTTGGACATAAAGATGAAAGCAATCCAAGGGAAAATAGTAATGTTTTGAAAGATTCCTGGGATTGCTTTAGATGTGTAAAAATTTACTTGTATTATCACCATGTGTTATTTGCAACAATTGACATTCTGGATTTTTTTGGTTGCATACTCCATGATGTGGGGATGAGATGCTTCAAATAGGCAATTAGTGAGTTTTCAGGCCTGCGTTTTAATAAATTTCATATGTGGTTAACTTTGGTGGAAATTGTTTTAAGGAACAATTTTCCAACAAACTAGTGGTGTAGCTATGGGAGCTAGGTGTGTTCTCATATACGCAAATATTGTGCTGATGGTTTGGGAATGTAAATTTATGCTGACTTCACCATTCAAGTACTCATGGGTGCTTTATAAATGTTTCCTTGATGACATTGTTATTTTTTGGGTGGACACTGAACCCAGATTTTATGAATTTATGGATTATATTGCAAATACCACCATTTTTTTTAATTTACCAGTAATGTTACTTGTGTGAAATTGGAATATTTGGATGTGGCATTAGCTAGAGCAAAGGTTGTTATAAATCTGAGATGTTTAAGAAGGACATGTACTCAAATTCCTTTTTCACAGTGCCCACCCATTAACACAGAAAAAGAGTATTGTAAATGGTCAGTTTGTCAGGATCAGTAGGATGACCTCTGATAAAGTTGAGTTTGAAGTTCAATGTCATTTATTAATCAACATGTTTAAGGACAGGGGCTATCCAATCCACCTGATAGATGAGATATATAATGAGGTAAAACAGGGACGTACTAACAAGTTTACCCCAGTTATAGGTAAGGAGTTTACCACAGGTGCTGAGAATTTAGACAACACTAGTTTGCCCAGGAATTTTGAACTGGCCTTTGTAACTGAATTTAACGAAATGCCTATGTTGATAAAAATATTTTGGAAAAAGAATGGAGCAGGTTCTCTAGTCTAACAGATCTTAGTGGATTGATTAGTGTCCCATTTAAATGTATTTTTAGGAATGGACAAAATTTGAAGGAATTGATGGAATATAAAACTCACATTGTTTCAAACTGGGTCAAAGTGGAAACATTTAAATGTGGTAGATGTTCCCAATGTCCTTATATTAAGTATGATGGTAAAGTAGATCTGGAAGCTAGGAACAGATTGATTCATGGTAAATCATACACTATATGTGACTCCAAAGGTTTGGTATCTTTGGCAAATTGTGTCCGCTGTACTGCATTCTATGTCGGAAAGACCGAAAGGAAGTTAAAATAGAGAACATGTGAATATGTTAATGATATGAAAACTAAGAACAATCAGAATGCCTTATACCAACACAGTTTAGAATGTCCAAGGGCATGTGTTTTTCCTGCCTGTGTGCTTATCATGTGTATAACAAAGCCTCCTGCTTTGGATCGGTTTGGCTTGGTGCTTCTGTTTGCACATTAATATAAATCAGAAGAATGAGCTAAGCATTATTAGTCTAATGGAGACTTTGAAAAATAGTTTGTTCATCTTTTTCAACAAACTAGGAGTACATTATTCCATGGTAGAATGTTTTCGCGTTATATCATTAGGTAATTTTTTTATTTGTTTCAAAAGTTTTGTCCATAGCTGAAGATTTCATATTGTTATATATAAAGTATATAATATGTTCTGTACATAAATGTGATTTCATTATACCTGCGTTTTTTGGGGTCTATATCACATTGTTGAACTTACTATTTTTCAAATACCTCTCCGACAAACTCATTTTGTTGAAACACCTTTTTGTCAAATGATCATTTCAGTGAATATTTTCCCAGGAAAAAAAAACAGTAGTCCAACTACTGATCATCACAAAAAAGCACAAAATTTAATACCCACTCTGGTGGGGGACTGTGCCCTCCACACCCCACACCCCCTCTAAATAAATATACCAACTATGAGATCACACTACAATAGGGAAAAAGGCAAATTCTCAGTCATGTCCCACTGCATTTTTCCCTGGGAAAACATTCACTAAAATAATCTTTCGACAAAAAGAGGTTTCAACAAAGTGACTGACGAAGACGTATTCAATAAATAGTACATTCGATGACGTGATATATACCCATTATTTTCTTTCTTACATAAAGGTCTGATTTTAAATGCATATCTATTGATATTAATGGATTGAATAATACAATTACATAAAGCTCAAATAGTATTTCTACAGGAGACACATTTACTTAATAAAGATATAAACTTTCATTAAATTATTATTTGGTTTTAGCATGTTGTGGCTTTTGAGCTAAAAGAATAGGTACCCTCATTTTATGGACAAACTCACCAGTAATGCCTAAAGTAAAAGATAACTATGTTCATAAAAATTATGTGTTAAGTATGTTAAGCATTGTTATAATTAAGTGGAACAGAAAACTATATACATTGGTGAACTCTTATTGGATTTCAGAGGTTGGAGCTAAAGACACAAAAAATTACTTACACACTATAAGCTGTTACATGAAAGTCATAATGGCTGGTGATTTTAATTGTAGTTTATCAGGCAAATGTTCCACTGCAGTTAGAAATTGAGAATCATATCTTTAGCCAAACGCTTAATGAATTTTGTAAATCTAATGAACGTAAAGGATATATATATATATATATATATATATATATATATATATATATATATATATATATATATACGTATATATATATATATATATATATATATATATATATAAACTAAGGAAAACAAACTCATTTAATTTAGCCATTATTCATATAGATGTGGTACACAAACAAATATTAATAACATTTTTGTCTCAATCTGTTATCACATATCAGAGAAGTTTCAATAGTTTCATGTTCATTATCAGACAATAATGCTATAATATTTAATATTCCCCGGGATTCATGAACCTTGCGCCAGGCGCCCGCATAGCGTCGGCGTTATAAAGCCAAATATGGCCACCGAGCGATTCAGGTATGAATCAATCCCACGTGCACTACCGGCGTGCGCCGGACCTGCGCCGCCCCCGGCGTAGGTATGCTAATCACACTGTGTGCGGTATTGCACCATGCAAATGAAGGCAAATAGCGATCCACGAAGCTGGGCAGGCGTAGCGTAAGGGCACGGCAATGTAAACCAAAAAAAACGGTTTACATTTAGCCAAACATGACCAAGGAGTAATGGAAGGCTGTCAACGTCAGGTATCATACAGGTGCAATATGCCAATGGCGAAAGGCACCGAGAATGTCCAAAGAAAACATGCACAAACTGTAAATAATGACATAATTGTTATGTACGCAGAAACCACAGCAGAACCCCCGGATATGTGCACAGAAGGTGCAAAACAATTAAATAATATGAGAATGTCCTAAAAGAGCAGTATAATACACATCAGATGCACAGCCACCACACACCATAGTATGTATGGAAAGCCTCAACCCCAGCGCAAGGGTTGTCAAGGAGTGGCGGCAGTGTTCGGCGCCGTAACCATGTATTAGCAGTCAATGCCATGCAAATGAGGCAGATAATAGTGAATCGCAAAACCGGCGCCGGTGTAAGGATGGAGCAAACGGCGCAGCGGTAGTACACCGAGGAGTGGCCTACACAGGATACATGTCAATCGCAGAGGGGTGTGCCACTGTAGGAGGAAGCACATTGGAGGCCAGCAAACATGGGCTGTACAATGCACATCACAGCAGCAGGATCGGCGTGTGAGGAAATAGATGCGCTGAGAGTACATAATGCCCGCATAGATGCATGTGCACGAGGATGACCACGTTCCCCAACCCAGTCATGTGACGGCCTCCCCGTCAACAACCACGGATATAGGAAGGTAATGCGGAGAATATGAGGAAATGCGGAAGCAGTGTAATTGGAGCCGTAATGAGCAATCAACACCAATCAATCCAGGAAGGGCAAACGCGGCAGCTGACAACTCTGCATGCAGACTCCTGCAAACGGGAAAGGGAGGCATAGGAATGCAAAGATAGTAGGGGATGTAGTAGAAATGCAAAGAGCAAAGAACCGAAATAGCACAGCCAAGTACAGAGGTAGCATAACGGCGGCAGACAAAATGCATCATATGCCATGTGCCTGCAGGATGCACTGCAGGCAATTGTAGGTGCAACGTGCAGAAACAGTAATGTAAGATGCAAAGCTAAGCCAATGCAGGCAACTGTAATGTAACACTAAAGGCAATACCGTTGCAGTTGCAACGGTAAAACACCGAAGATAATCCACAGATACGGCTGCACAGACACACCCAATGACATCACTGGGTATACAGCACAACAGTATAAAGTGTGAATGCACACAACACACAGCGATTTCCCAAACGCCGCACCATAGGGTGTAAACACACGGGAACTTTTAATATGTATATGTTGGGTGCCGCGCTGGCCGTGATGCATAGGTATGTGTCAGAGACAGACGGAGTTGCGGAGGAGGGTGCCGACAACCACCGTAGGCCTCATAGGAGAAGGAGAGTGTTCAGACCAAGGGTGACCTACCAGGGGCTGCAAGACCTGGAGATAGTAGAGCGCTACAGGGTGGACAGGGACACATTACAGCAAATAGTGGAGCTGTGCCGCCACGCCTGAGAACAAGAGACAACAGAGGGAGCCCATCCCAGTGGACACAAAGGTATGTGTGAGCTTGCGAATACTGGCTACAGGTACCTTTCAAAGGCCAACCGGGGATATAATGGGTATCTCACAGGCATCAGCATCCAGGGTACTACACCAGTTCCTGGATGCCATGTTACGACATGCCCATGAGTATATAAACTTCCCCAGATCTCAGGAGGAGTTGTCTAGCAATATGCGCCACTTCCACCGTGTGGCACAATATCCGGAGGTACTGGGTGCGATAGACTGTATGCACATAGAAATCAAGTCACCGCCCGGGGAGCAGGGTAGACGCTACATAAACCGCAAGGGATACCCCTCCATCAATTGCCAGGTCATGTGCAATGCGCAGGGCATTATCATGGATGTGTGTGCTGGCAGCCCTGGAAGCTACCACGACTCCCATATCTGGCATGCCTCACAGCTGTATCAGGTATTCGCCAGGGGGGACATCACACAAGGTCACCTTGTTGGGGATGCTGGCTATGCACTGGAGCCGTGGATGATGACACCCATCAGAAATGCACACACACACATGCAAGAATGCCATAATGAGGCACACGCACAAACCAGAATAATCATAGAGCGTGTGTTTGGGATGTTGAAATCACGGTTCGGTGCTTGGATACATCCGTGGAGCCTTGCAGTACTCTCCAGGCACATGTGCCCACATATTCATAGTATGTTGTATGCTACACAATATGATTCTGCGGAAACAGCTGCTGCAGGGACATAATGGTCTAGGGCCACCAAGCCCGCCACAACTGCCAAGGCAAGCACAGGCACAGGGCGTTCAGTGCCATGAACACACTGTGCCAGCCCCAGTAGGTAGACAGGGGCGTACCCAATATGCCTACGCCCTGGCAAAGAGGGAACGCATAGCACATACTTTGACAGCGTAGGCCCCATGGACTGACACCTCCTTACCTGCACACACAGTGAAATGGACGCCACACAAACATGTCCGCCCGTAATGTGTACCGTATGGGCGGACCTATGTGTGACTCCAACAAAGGCACCACCCAAACACTGCACACCCAATAGCCAGCAGAGCATGGAACGCCAACACCTCAACCACATGCCGGTTCTACAGCAGACGGCGTAGCCGTATGCTGCCACTGTCGCCGCAAGTCGACTACATATGTACTTATGTGCATACACAGATATGGAAATAGGTATCAGTACACACGTAGAAATATATGTACACATACACAGATATAAAGTACAACAGGTTAATATGGAACCCAGGGATGCAAGTTTACAGATAAGTAAGACACGAAATCTCCACATAGTAAACATAGTGAACGACAACCCGATCATCCGGGAGGGTGGGCAGAGCAGGGAACGCCAGCCATGGAAATGTCAACCTGCATCAATACATATCCGCGGGTCGGGATGATCGCCAGGCCACGGTACAGTAACGGGATATGTGCGTGTCACATCCATAGGATATGAGGGCGGAGGTACACACCACCGCTGGCGATGCGGCCAACGTAGGTACTGTGTGCAACCGTCGTTGCGAAAGCGGCAATCATACCTGTCAAGTGTACGTCATTATGAGGAACGTACCTCATTTGGGGTCTAAAACAGTTCATGTTCCTCGCAGTTCCTCAAAGTTCCACATTGAAATAGTCTGTCACACATTCATTGTTAGGAATGTATATAATAGAAATCCTGGTAAATAGAAATTAATCATAGTAATTCATTAAAGGTTCTTCTTTGTAAGTAAATCAGCATATTTTAACCATCCTATGACCTTCTTAGCTGAAGTTGTTAGTAAGACAGTGGTATGTGTTCCACAGTTTGCCCATTTGTTTCACATTATGAATGTGTGTGTTCCTCATTTTGGAAATGGAAGGTTGAGAGCTATGGCGGCAATATGTGTATGTGTGAGGTGAGGTTGTCGTGTGTTCCGCTGTGTGTGTGTAATGTGTGTGCCACTGTAAAATGTGTATGTAGGTGACATGTCACAGGCGGAGTGTAATAACATGCGTAGGCATACAGTACAGGAACCATAGGCGTATGTACAGCAGTACCCACAAAGTAGTACTGACATCTCCTCAGTGGCTAGGCGCGTGGCGATGTAAAACGATGCAAAGCGGAAATGTCCCAGAATGTACCACAGGACCATAGCCAACAGGAGATGCAAAGGACGCATGTACAAACCATGACCGTATGTATGGCGGCCATATGGTAGACTCAACACGATAGGTCGGCAACGTTACACAGCATCAGGCATGTACGGCGAAAATACGAATGTGCTATCCCGGCACCGATCGTGGACACTTACGGTCCCGTAAATACCGCTGTGTGTTCCACGACCGTTAAGTAAGCAAGCGCCACGAATAGGAGGCTACCGGTAGCATACAGGCCGTCCCAAGTACAGGACCACAATCACCGTAACTATCAGTGACAAAATGCCAATGGATAGTAGGCACGGACGAACATCCGCAGATATATAACCGATGTGAAGGAGGAATACGTGCAGGAAGCACACATGCAGGCGATACCGACACCACACGACATCAACAAAACAAACATTCCCAGAACAACAGACAGGTAACCTGCAGCTCCCCAAGCAGGGATGGAGCACACACACAAGCATATCTTGTATGTATAAATGCAAGACCCACAGCCGTACCCGTCACCCACATCCGCAGATATACCCCATCGCACATATCAAAGGGATAACAGCCAAAACCGTAGCAGAATCATACAGGCAGTCAATGACAGCGGCATACCCGCAACAAGCCGCGTGGGTAACACTAGCAGCAGCCGATGCATCCTTGCATCCGTTGTGTACAGGAATATAACAGCTATGTTACACATCTGAATGCACAACGCCATCGACAGACGCCGCCAGGACACGGACACCCACATGTCGAACAGAATACCATACCCAACACACACAATCCACGGCTAACACCACAGCGTAATGTACCTGACACCACACATAGCGTATGCAGTCACACAAACATGATACAATACATACCATCCCCACGAAGGTAGTGCAAATAACCAACCAACGGCCACGAGGAATGAACCATGGCCTAGTTTCGCGGGTAACGTACGAATGGAGGAGGATCACCAGTGATATGCGCATAACTACACACCGAGGAACAGCTATTGGCGTGATGAACCCACATGCCTCAGGTGACGAATAAAAGGAAGACTCCCTGGATATTCAAACCGTATGTTCATACCGAACACAAACTGCATTGAAAGCAAGGAGTTAGAGGAGAATATTGACGAATACAGAAGCAAAGGCCGGAAAGGTATGTCGAACCCACGAGATGTACTGGTGTGTAACGCATGATACGTATGAGTAATCTGCACTGTATGTGAACGATGTGTGTAAGTAAAGATACCTGTCCATCAGGCAGAGAGTGGTGAAAGGTGGTTATGTAATGCTAAGCCGCGGAGCATACCAACGACTGTGGACAACGTGTGCACAGCAGTGGGACAACATGTACACGGCCGTGATAACCCAAGGTTCGCCATAGGGATTCCAAACACAGAACAATGCCACCACCCACGCTGATGCTGTCAGTGGATATCGAACAATGAAGTGCCACAGCAGGGGATAGGACATGTATGTATAGTGTCACAGCACACATGTGCATGGGCATATACCGTCGATGTCATACGGAATGTGCGCACGACGTGCACGTATCCCTCGCAGTAGGGGTGACTATGTCAATTATGTGTAATGCAAAGCTGTCATGATGGATATGTTCAGAAATCATAGACAGTATCACAGGCATAGCATGCATGATGGAGGGATGGCCTAATGTTATGTACATAAACAGGATATGTATGGCCTGCACATATGGGACAGAGTAGTAGCAGAATAGGTACCCGAAATGGAGGGAACAGCAAGTAACCATGTCCAAACGTTCCGTAGCAGGTGCAATGTGTGCAACAATGATGTCCGGCAGGGCCGTGTGTAAACACATGTGCAATGTACACAGTAGTGTCACCCCCCCCATGGTAGTGTCCACTGAACGGCAGAGGTGGATGTCAACTGTATGTCTATACAGTACTTCCGCTGTGGTGGTACCATGGGTCTGTGTCACCCTACCAGCAAGGGAGCTATCACATGACTAGTGACACAGTGTGTCCCTGTGGGATGTGCACAGGACCTATGTCCCACAGCACGGTGTGTGTCCAGTCTGTGGAGGTCACACAGACGCCCAGGCTGAGCAATGTGGCATGTGTGCACACATGCAGGAGTGCTCCTCCCACCCTGCCCACTGCAAACGCCATGTAGGAGTACTACATGCATCAGTAATGCGGAGAACATGGCCCATGGCAGAGTAGATGACACCCCTGTGTTAGTGGTATGCAGGTGAGTACAGATGTGTTTCATGACTGTCATTTGCATATGTAAACTGTCTGAGCTGGGTAGACATCACGGCATGACTATACTGAGACATGTAAAGTTGTATCCATTGTGTAAGGTACACCACCTATGTGTTATTGTAACACTGCCTGCGTGTACATGTGTGTATGGCATAGGTACAAGGGCACCCAATGTATCAGCTAGACATACGGTCCAGAAATGCGGCCCTGCACATGTGTACCCACGCCATAGTGGTATATGGCAACCACAGCACCATGTGGGGCATGTGTGTGTACAGCAACCATGTACAATGTGATATGCATGTATAGGGACAGTATCCATGTGATACACACTGCATGACTGTCACTATGCAAAGGTGATGTGTATGCACTATGTGTGATGTAACTGATGCAATGATATCTACATGATATATCTGCCACACTGACACCTGTATGGTTGTTAGCAATATGAGTAGGATGAGCTAGAATGCTGCCAGGTATGTAGATGTGGTATATGTAGGCATGGACAATACTCTGTGACAGCATGTAGTGTATGTAAGCAAATAGTGAGCATGAGGGGCCACATGACTGATGACTGTGCAATGTCACACGTACCTGACTCGTTGTAGTTAGCATGATATGCCTGCACCACTGTGTGACCTGTACAGGAGGCACATGGCGTAACATCCTGAGACATAGGGTGCGATGTGATGCTGGATGTGTACATTGGCAATACCATAAAGTGGAATGGCGCTGAAGGGCAAAGAGTGGATAATGTCTGAGTTGATACCCTCTGTACCACACCAACCACCCATGCAATGGTATGACAGGTGGCCAGCATGTGGATGTGGTGTGCTGTGGCGCACAGAAGCCCAACAAGGGTGCCAGTAAAGGCATGGAGGTCGTCAATGAGTGTGTGAAGCATGTATGTGAGGATGTGGCCCAGTGCCATACTGAATGGCCCAGTCATGGGTGTACAAATGCAGCCCCATACGTGCAATGCAGTACCACCCATGTGTAGTGTGATAGATGTGGTAGTGTGGTGGTCAGGGTACACAACGTACATGAATGGGCTAGCAGTCAATGCAGTGTGCTGCTGCAGAGACATGTAACAGCCAGGTTGGCGGGATACAACAACTACGGAGAACGGAGGTGACATTGGGACCGTGTTCTCGGACATAACGTGTGCATGGCAGTACTATGTATGTGTCCACAGGGTTAATACAATGTCCAGCCATGGATTGGAACCCTGTAGTGAGTGAGAGTGTGTATTGTTGGTAGGTACCCCATTGGCAGGCATGATGCCAGCAACATCTGTGTCGGCAATGCCTGCATGAGTGTTGTATGCTGCATTGAATGTGGATGTAGCCAAACAGCAGAGACATACCAGCACACTGCGTGAGGGCCCACACTGCAATGTATGGCAGTCATGTGTAGGTAGCTAGCTGTGGAGTATGTGATGCACCATGAGGACACACCATGACTGTCAGGTGACACACCACACACATGTGAACATAACTACCATGCAACAGCCTGCACATGTGCCCATACAGCACGTGTGCATGGAACAGGAATACCACTGTGGCATCTGTGAAAAGGCCAGTACCACCATGTCTCTGTGTGGAATAGCATGGTCCCTACCAGTGCGTAAATGTAGCGGAAGTGCACTGTGATATGTGTCGGCATAGTCATGTAGACTGTCCATCGTACGGGGTGCCATGCCATCAACTACCTCTGTCAGTGGATGTCGGTAGTACCGGCTGTAGAGCGTATGTACCATGCATGCTGCGATGGTCGTGTGTCTAGGGTGTGGCTAGCAGGGCTGAGAAGCATGGATGTTCAGCAAACAGAGGGGGGATGTGTGTAGGCATAGCACACAGACACATGGAGGTTTGGTGCATGCCGAGGGTAGTGTAGGTATGGTATGCGTCGTGTAATGTGTCACCCAGCTATGCCTACTGCATGGCCAAGCATGTGTGGGTACATGGGAGTCCATACTAGGGAAGTGCGTGTTGCTGTCAATACATAGCAGTAGCAACTGTCCTAGGTGCAATGTACAGTATGCCAACACGGCCAGCATGTAACCTGTGGTGTACAGTGTATCCACCGTTGCGTGTCACAATGTGCGTAGCGGTCACGAACATGGGTATCTGAACATGGATTACCTATGATGCAATGTGTCTCGGGAATATACAGTATGTGTGTAAATCACTGTGTGGTGTGGGAACCACCCACCCGTGTGTGTTGCAGTCCAGGTATGTGCCTGGGAGGTATGATCTGTGTACAATCTGGACTGGCAGGTGTGCCGTGTAGGGCATGGAGGCAGGTCCCAGGCACTGCAGATAAATGACATGCGTGCCGTACTGTGTGTGCAGTGCTTGTGTACAGCACAGTGGAGGGTGTAAGCATTGTCACACATCACTGCATGCTGTGCCTACCTGTGACAGCCCTGCTGGAGACAGATATGTGACACTGCTGCACAGGCAGCATAGCATGTGAAGATGTACATGTGGGCTGCACACCTTAGGCAGATGTCCACAGGTCATGTGTGCCACGGTAGTGTGGATGAACACGACTATCAGACTGGACAAACACCACATGCCTGCATAAGTACAGTATGACCATAGTCAACAGTCCCAGTGACAGAGTAGGCCAATGTACAGTATCCCTGCGTGCAGACCACTGGCTACTGGACACCTGGCTAGACACACACCGGAGGGTTAATTCACCATTGAGCCATCACATGTCCCAGTCCATGTGGGCCGTACAATGTCATCACAGGGTGGTCACAATAGCAGGTGGCAAGGCAGACACGGTGTACCAGGTGATGTGTCATGTGTGCATATGTCGAGTAGCACAGCCGTTCACATGTCTGCAATATACTGGTGCACGATGTATACTGTTACATGATGTATGGAACTGCACTGTCACCCACTACAGGGCCATCTGACACAGGTGTGTTGTGACAGGTGTAACCCATGTTTGCACAGGATACACACCGCTGTTGTAGGCAGCCATGCTGGTGGCTACCACTGATATATGCAGTGGTCATACAGACATACCGCACACAGTGTCCATGCAGGAATGTCCATTGTCGTGGACGATGTGCTGCTATGTGAATGTAGGTGTGTGTTGTGAATGTTACACATCCAGATGACACCATCTGGCGCAGTCATGGTTGTCAACACCATTACACACATCCACAGCAGTCAGAACCCAGTCCTGACAATGTGTGTCAGTCACCCTCGTACTGTGTGACATATGTGCACATGGCGGAACACCTCCCACTGTCATCTAAGATGGCTACATGATGGCCGGAATGTGCTGTGGAAATGTACAATGCTGGTAGCCCAATGAAGTACCTGGAATCACACACAGTACGCTATGGCAGCCATGTAAACCATGCACAACAATGACCGCCCAACAGACACAAACAATGCATTGACACGTGGAACATGTGCACATGACAACCCCCAATGAGGTATGTTGCACATATTGATGTACAATTGTCATCTATGGCCATAGCATGGATGCAGACGCACATACCCACAGGTAGTACCATGTGATGTAGGTAGGGGGCATTGCTCGTGTACATGTGACAGTAGCTGTACAGACACATGTCCTGCATAGCCGTCATGTAGGGGTAGCTGTGGCATGTGACCACTGGACATGCCCGTACAATTGACCATGTCCCACAGGAGATGTGTTATGTGTGTACCAAATGTGATGTGCTGACAACAAGCTGTGACGTGTACGGCTGCCGGTGTACCTGTGTGACATTGTCTGTGATGGGTGCAAAGGCATATAGTATCGTATTGCATGCCCACAAGCCCCACATAGGTGCATAGCCTGAACATACAATACAAGGAGTGTGTGGGATGATAGCAACCCACAGGAGGAGATAGGTATGGACGGCAGCCCACAACCACATGTGTGTGTACGGTGTTCACGTCCACGACACATGAGCATCTGAGAGGCTAGTGTTACAGCTGTACAGGGTTGCATGCATATATGTTCAGCAACATCCCTGTGTGTCCCACCACTGGCCCGTGGACCGATGGACACCAACCAAATGTGCAGATATGAGATGTGCACAGCACATCACAGATGCCTACTGTAGAACAGGCTTACCGTGTAGACATGTGCACAGTAGGTCTGCGCCAGCTGCAGTCAAACATGTTATGTGCTGAACCACACCAATAGTCCAGGCCATGCCACAGATGGATGTGCATGCATCTGTGTATGTATGGCTGTGAATGTCTCCGGCATAGCAATATAGCTGTGTCACCGTTGTGAACAACAATATGAATGGGTTGTATGTGTGAGGGGTGCGTCATACGTGTATGGTCAGATCGACGATACCATCAGTGACCCTGCTATGTGAACATCCCTGTCCCCATACATGGATACCTATGCTGTGCCCAACACCACATTCACAGAGGGAGGGATGGCGGTGTGTAGTGCAGCAGCAGACATGGGGGTGGCAGCAGGCACTGGATGTACACATATGTGGTACCCACATCAGTGCAGGCAACCATCCATGTGCACGGGATAGCGGTGTGTGTCCACATACAGCACTGTGTTGATCAATATCCCAGCACATAGCACCTGCCAGGGTTACAGTGTATGCATGGATGTCTGATACCTGCATGCACCAGACACACCCTCAGCAAGCAGCGTGCAGCATACCTCGCTTGAGGCCAGTGTCCACACCATGGTGATAGACATGTTGAATGTCCATATACACATAGCAATGACATATGGAATGGACAGCCACCCTGCCAATATCATCAACCCCAGGTGGATCACAACCCAGTGCCATGTATGTGGCATACCCTGCCATACCATGCAGACCTGCCCAGCAAGGCTGCATGAGCTATCACAGTCCTACATGGTGCAATGGACAAAAGGCACTCTCACTATCAACCATACACAGCAGTAATGTGGCGGTGATGCACCCTGTGGTGTTACAGGTGCTGTGTGATGCTCTGGACAATGTGTGTGTGTACATGCTATGCATGGCCTTTCCTGCTAATGTGTCATGGTTACACATTGCCCTATGTCTATCACATGTGCAACACAGGTGAGCTGTGGCAAGTTGTCCAACACCCGTACAGTGCTGTGTGGATGTACATGGCACAACACATGCATGTGCAGGTGTCCATGTGTATGTGTACAGTGCCACTGCTGACGTTCACAATGGCTACAGACGTGATGTGTACTGACATATACACAGCGTCCAGGTGAACAGTAGCACCGGCGTCACATGGGGACCTATGCCAAGTGATATGGACACAGGTGCAGCCAGGTACACATGTCCACAGCAGGCTAACATCTACATGGTGCGTGTACAGTGTGATGGGGTGGCACACAGATATGATGTGACACCCACTGCTCAATGGTGTGAAGCCAACACATCAGCTGTGTCACTGCCACGATGCCTTTCACAGATTACTGTGCAGATGTCGTACTTGTCATAGCAATGTATTTCCAACAGTATGCCAGCACAGCAGTGTAAATGTGACCTGCCACCATCATTATGTCTTACAGATAATGCCACGTTCCCGGCTTCCCGCTTTCAGTCGACAGGAGGAGGAGGTGATCATCCCATACCTCCATACTAATCATGACCTCTTATTCAGTCATGTGCCACAGCAGGCACAGGAACGACAGGAGATGTGGGAGGAGATGTGCAGGAGGGTGAACAGCCTGGGCGGATACAACCGCACTTATCAGCAGATCCGCAGGCACTGCACAGACCTGATCCGGCATGCAAGACAGCGTGCGACTGCAATCGCCAGACAACAACGTGGGACAGGTGGTGGGCCACCAACCCAGCCCCCACTCACAGCCACGGAGGAGCTCCTGGCCAGTCTGGGGACACCCACGGAACAACACGCAGAAACCCATGCGTCCATCGTGGAGGTGGGTGTCTCCCGAACTATGAGCTTGGAGCTGCATGGTAAGTCAGTGTTGCATGTTTGTATGATGAGTGACGTGGGGGTGGGTGTCATACTACAACACATAATATAGCAATACATGCCAGGTATATGGCCACACAAGATGCATACTACAGTATGCTATGTTGTGTTAGCAGACATGTGCATAGCACATGCTAACACACAGATGCATGATGTGACATGCACAGTGCTGACCGTGGCGATAGTAATGGATAATGTGTATACCTTTGTGTCATCCCTTTACAGGTACGTCTGGCGTGTCGCAAACACAAGGGTCTGTTGCAGGTAAGTCTGTTGCTAGTCAAAGGCATGATATGGTGTATTGATATTCCACATGTGTCCAGGCATGACATGCACACCTGTGTGTGCCCCAGTCACGGTATACAGGTTGCACCACCCGACACACACACCACCCATGTACAGTAGATACAACCGTTAGCGTAGAGTGGCATGACACCACACGACCTATTGGTGTGTTACGTGCATTCAGCTATGCATACAATGGTGTAGGTGTTCCACAATGGCTGCATGTGTAGTATGCATCGGTATGCCTCTGCAGTATGCACACAGTACCACATAGTGAGCTGTGATCTTGCCAGAGCACAGGTGTTACCAATGTGAGCTATGCCCCTGCATCGGTGCACACGTTGTGACATGGCACATGCCATGTCCCATGCACGTGGATGTCTGGCTGCAACATTTTCACACCATGACATGACCTATGCACGACATAGCAGACATCCACACTGTCTGCATATCTGTAGGGAATGTGACACCTTACACTAGTATGGTTGTATGTCACATGGGCCACCACAGGGCCGTGTGCACGTTGTCCACCACACACAATTGTCAATGACCCAGACAGACAAGGCCATGGTCGATACCTACAGGCATGTTGCCACACAGTACATCCACAGTGGGTAGTCACCGTTGCACCCTGTACACACATAGTGGGCTCATCACTGTAGTGGACCCCCTGGACATCCGATGTAGTACACCAGTGACATGGAATGCCTCTCCACAGCTACTACAGGTGCCTCCAATGTCCACCATATACGTGCTGCTGAGCAGCTGAACTGACTTACAGACATGGCAATGTAACGCGTCCAGGTCACGCGCGCACAGAAACATAACTGTGTCTTGCTACTGTGCAGTGGCACAGTGCCCGCACTCCACACTGTACAGCTATGTACACAGCTCACACCAACCGCACCTGCACAGACATCCCTGTTACCCATACATTGTATCTGTAGACTGTACACATAACACTGCACCGTGACAGCCGTTGTGATGTGGTGCATGCGGTGGGACACCATCGTCACATGTCCACATGATACCACACATGTTTGCGGTGTACATGACATAGTGTCGGCAGCCATGTGTACTGTCAACTCGCCCGTGGCCACACGGTGTATCACGGTGATGCATGCAAACTACCATGAATGTGTGTACTGCATGTCTACTAAAAGACACCTGCCTGTTGTACTGTTCCCACCAGGGCAGTGTGCATACTGCCACTATGAATGTCTGGTCTACATTCACTGGTCTGTGGTGTGTGAATGCTGCATGCCACCTGCATTATCACATGCATGATGTGTGTGTGTGTGTGTGTGTGTGTGTGTGTGTGTGTGTGTGTGTGTGTGTGTGTGTGTGTGTCTGTATTGTAACCGATGGTATGTCTTTGTATTGACAGGTGCTGTAGGTGAGTTCCCCTCCTGCGGTCCATCTGATGCTAGTGTCCCCACAGATACTAGTGGTGATGACCATGTGCATGAGGCACAGGCAGGGTCGTCACAGGCAGAGACTGTGCCATTGGAGAACATCACACGTACGTCCCTGTCATCCCTGCACACAGTTCAGATGCCGACACATACCCCAACACCGTTGCCCATAGATGACGGTCAGTCAGCGTCTGTTGGCACCGAGCAGGAATGTGTGGTGGCTGCAGAAGGTGTGGGTACACACCATGTTGCCAGTGTAATGACTGGTGCAGTGCCACGCAGGCATGTGGCAGGTGCTGCTCGTAGGGGGAGCACCGCTAGACATACACCTGGCGTACAGGGTGCAGCAGCTGGTATAACCAGACGCATGTTCCAGACTGTAATGGCGGCGCAGGCACGTGCCGAATGGCAGAACCAGGAAGGGCAGAGGCTGCAGAGGTCTGCAATCCGTTCCTTGAATGACAACATCCAGGCATTGGCGAATGCCCAACAGCATCTTGCCGATGTTCTGGATAGGAGATTGGGTGAGATGGCTGGTATCCTCGACCGAGGCATGGCCATCCTTGAGCGTGGGCTGTCCGTGCAGGAACACCAGGTAGGGGTGAGGCATAGGGCACGTGGGCGTGGGCCAGCAACACCACCTGCTGCAGGTCGGCGTGTGCGTGCCACCTCCCATGCCCACCCACACAGTGCTGGTAGCAGCAGCAGTGCAGCTGCTACTACACCAACCACACCAGGACAGAGCAGGCCACGTGGACGTGGCCCTGGACGGCCCCGGCGTGGGCACGTTTCCAGCGGACATGTGACATCGGAGAGTGGACAGTCCGTACCTCCACCCGGTTGTGCCCGTGCGACCCCAGGCAGGCACGGGTCACGTCGCCGCAGGCGGACACAGTGAGCCGTAACACCTGCACTGTACAGTCTGGGGCTGCCAAGCATACCCCGTGTAGGCATCACAGATGACTGAACTGTGTACACACAAACCCACACACAGCAAACACGACTGTAGGGCTCCACCACACCCACATGCAATCTACACAGTCATGCCCAGTCAATGCACAGGCCCTTACACACACACATGATGTCATCCATTGGTACAGCCCATGCCTGTGGCACACATATCACCCTGTGCATATGATGAAGTCTCTGCCGCATAACTGTGAGCTACACCATCAGTGCACGGTTATGCAAACATATTCTGATGCACAGGGTGGACAAGATAGTGAGAGGTGTATGTGATACCTGTGTCCGCATAGTATGTGATGTGTATGTTGTGGTGTGTGTGTATGGCTGGTGACAGGTGTGTATGTGATGTGGGTTGTGCACTGACATCATGCAGCAGACATACCATGCAGGACAGGTGCAGCATTCATTGATCTGTGTACACAGTATGCGTGGTGGTTACATGTGTAGCACCATGTTGGTTCGGTTAACCCGTATGACAATGATGGTGTACTTGCATGTGCCTACTGGGAGCACTGTAATTAGTTCCCCACGTGTAGTCGTGGGTACCCACAGGCATGTCTGGCAACATCAGCATAGCACAGGTACCCGCAACCGGCATGGACCCCTACATAGGTACATAGGCGCACATGTACATAACAGGGTATGTGCCGTACGTCATGTGTGGACCTAGCATGACTGTGTGTGGCTGCTAACACCCCTCAGGATGGGGATGCCACATCCATCAGTCCCCAGTCCCTCGTCCAGCACTGACACACAGATGATGCCTGGCGCATAACTATATTCACACATCCACACGTCATTATCACTCCTGCACGAAGGCAGTCAGGGCCGTTCCTTCACATGGGCTGGCACTCCTCTACGTGTTGTAGGGGGTCTCCGTCCGTTGACCCTGTTCCCCCAGCACGTCCCACTCATCTTTGTGGTGATGTGTCTGACAGTCGCTTCTGTGCCCGTGTTTGCCTGGAGCCTAGGATGTGGAATATGCCCATGTCACCCAGGTCAGACATGGCCGTGTATGCCAGGCACAGATCACCACAGAGCAGATGTGCTGGGAAGGTTCACAGCCGGAGTCCCCTTGGTCGTGCAGCTTGTGACACATGTCCTAGCACCGTCATCCCGCCTTGTGTAATGTTTGCGGTCCTTCCAAGTGCTGCAGGCGTCAGGTTAGCTACAGGCCAGATGTGCCATTGTTCGCAGTCATTGCTCAGGTGTGTGATGTGTACAGGGGTACAATGAACACCCCTGATGTGGATGCGATCCCTTCCAGACCAGGAGGCCACAGTGGAATGTCTTCACACCCACATTGCCATTGTGTGTGTTGACAGAGGTTACCGACAGGTGTGGTAGCCATTTCCATGAACATGTCCACCATCTTGAATGGCTCACCACCTACATGTGACATTGGGCCGAACATGTCCATCACACTGGGTAGGTCTGCACCTTCTCTGGCATGTAGTAGCAGGCCATGGCTCTGGCACCAGTTATCCATGTCTATGACGCCCTAGGTGGATGTCCGTGTCACATGGGGTGTTGGGTATGGTGGTCGGTGTGTAGTCATCTGCATACCTTGTCTGCCACAATCCCCCTATGATTGCATGCACATTGGAAGGTCGAATGCCGTATGGCAGGGGGCCCAGGACTGAGCCCTGTGGGCCTCCACTGGAGACCAGGTATGAGTGTGACAAGGCACCAGGACCACCAACCCTGTGTGGTGTGACCTCCAACCTTTCTGAGAAGCATCGGGTGACATATGTCCCCACATGTATGCTGGCGAGCCTTTCCATGAGTCCCATGTGGAGTGTGCTCTGAACGCTCCCACCAGGTCATGGTACTGTGTGCAAACCCGCGTATCCCCATCAATGACCTTGGTGACCACTCCAGACAGGACGAGCAGGTTCGGGAGGCAGGATCCGCCCTTGACTATGTTGTTGTGGGTATGTTCCGGTATTGGCTGTACACCGCTGTCTGTATCCATGGGCACCTGTATGGACCTCCCCACAGCTTTGCAGACAAGGCTTGTCAAGCTGATAGGGTGTGGCTGTCTACAGTCCATAAGAGCACTACCCTGGCATAGTGGGACCACAGATGCCATATGCCATCCATCGGGGACATAGCCCATAGTAAGGCTAACATGACACAGTGCCGTATGTGTGGGCCGAGGGCCTCAATGAGGATGGGTAGCACACAGCCAGGGACACCATCGGTGCCCATTGGTGCTGTGTCAACCGCCATAGAGATATGGGATCACTCCAGGCCATATGAGATGTTTCGGAGGCTACACTCTGGTGGGATGGATATGTCCCCTCTTGGGGGGGGGTGGATGTATGCATGGAACATGTCCGCTGGTTTGCAGACAATGTCTGTGGGTGCAGTGACCGTTGTACCATTCTGGACCATTTCCAGCCAAGTCTGTGTGCCCCCAACCATGTCCTTACCACAGTTAGGGAGGCCCTATGGTTGTCTCATGTGCCCTCTGCAGTACCACTCCCACAAGCGGCCGTGGATGATTGTATGTGTGGCCGTATGGTGACGCCGGGATGAATGGGAGATGGTTTCCCTGGTACTGACATTGCTCTGTCATGTATTAGCTCCAACTGTTGATGTACAGCTTGTCAGTGGCTGGGGTCCACCACACCATGTGCCTACCTGTGGTGGACAAGGTCCTGATCTTATCATGTTTGCCTGTTGCAGACATGCATGTGGGTGCTCAGAGAAGGCATTCGTTAGGCGGTTGGCAGTCTGGCCTGTGTTCAACACTGGCATGGAGGACTTGTAGGGTACCACACCGGTCGTATGATGTGTGTGGTTTGTTGTGGAGAGGTCATCACTTAGGTCCCCATGCGGTGTTGGGTGCAGGATGTGGATGACCAGTGGATCCACTATATGGTCTGGCATCACCATTGAGGGCTGTACATCCTGTGTGGGACATATCCTCACCATGTGTGATGGGCAGAACTGTCAGACATCCCCCCCTAGTGTGTATGGTGCATGGCTGTTTAACAGTGGCCAGGTGTGAGAACACCTGGGACCGGTGGCGTAGTGTGTTGTGCCATGGGTAATGTTCCCAGTCTATGTATGGGTGGTTCATGTCACCCAGTACGGTGCTGTTGTGAGAGCATGCACACTCACCAGTGTCCTCAGGACGTCTGTGCAGGTATCCTGTGTTTGGGAGGGTTGTCTGTAGCATGCAACAAACTGTAGGCCAGTTCTACACATGGTTAATTGCACCTAGATATTCCGCTGCAACGGCCATGTCTGTGGCATGGCCGGGTTGCTGTTGTGTGGCTGGACACACACGACGGTCCACATTCCGCCACCCATGCCGTCGCACCATGTGTATGCATGTCTGCTCTGTGCCGAGTGTAAGTGTCTGAGCATGCCCAGTAGGCAGCTGTGTAGATAGACACACAGCACAGTGCACACCGCGCCCGACTGCAGTTATACCCCGGGTGCATGCCTGTATCCCCTTCGCAACGGCCACGTCTGTGGCATGGCCAGGTTGCTGTTGTGTGGCTGGACACACACGACGGTCCACATTCCGCCACCCATGCCGTCGCACCATGTGTATGCATGTCTGCTCTGTGCCGAGTCTAAGTGTCTGAGCATGCCCAGTAGGCAGTGATGTACTGATCAGTAGTTACTTGGTATTCCCGACTGCAGCACTAACGTGTTACTGTACGGCGACCTTGGGATGGTAACAGGCTGCGTGACTGCGCACTCTGACATAATTCCCGATCGGGCGCATTGCCTCTGCAAATGATACCACCCACGTAGGGGTATGCCTCCTGACAGCGCTCTGCTCAGTAAACTCGGTAGCGCGTTCTGTAAATGCTTCATACTGTAGTGTGTTCATGTAGATAGGCGTAGGTTCGTCTCCCGTCCCTTCCGTGTGTGTGTGTGTGTGTGTGTGTGTGTGTGTGTGTGTGTGTGTGTGTGTGTGTTTCCAGCTGTCTCTGCGAATGAACATGCTTTTAGACGCTTCGCAACACATACCTTGGCTATTGCCAACTATTGTCTTGCGGGTGATGTCACCAGCCTACAAGTATGCCTCTGACAGCGCTCTGCTCAGTAAACTCGGTAGCGCGTTCTGTAAATGCTTCATACTGTAGTGAGTTCATGTAGATAGGCGTAGGTTCGTCTCCCGTCCCTTCCGTGTGTGTGTGTGTGTGTGTGTGTGTGTGTGTTTCCAGCTGCCTCTGCGAATGAACATGCTTTTAGACGCTTCGCAACACATACCTTGGCTATTGCCAACTATTGTCTTGCGGGTGATGTCACCAGCCTACAAGTATGCCTCTGACAGCTCTGCTCAGTAAACTCGGTAGCGTTCTGTAAATGCTTCATACTGTAGTGAGTTCATGTAGATAGGCATAGGTTCGTCTCCGTCCCTTCCGTGTGTGTGTGTGTGTGTGTGTGTTTCCAGCTGCCTCTGCGAATGAACATGCTTTTAGACGCTTCGCAACACATACCTTGGCTATTGCCAACTATTGTCTTGTGGGTGATGTCACCAGCCTACAAGTATGCCTCTGACAGCGCTCTGCTCAGTAAACTCGGTAGCGCGTTCTGTAAATGCTTCATACTGTAGTGAGTTCATGTAGATAGGCGTAGGTTCGTCTCCCGTCCCTTCCGTGTGTGTGTGTGTGTGTGTGTGTGTGTGTGTTTCCAGCTGCCTCTGCGAATGAACATGCTTTTAGACGCTCCGCAACACATACCTTCCCTATTGCCAACTATTGTCTTGCGGGTGATGTCACCAGCCTACAAGTATGCCTCTGACAGCAGTCTGCTCAGTAAACTCGGTAGCGTGTTCTGTAAATGCTTCATACTGTAGTGAGTTCATGTAGATAGGCGTAGGTTCGTCTCCCGTCCCTTCCGTGTGTGTGTGTGTGTGTGTGTGTTTCCAGCTGCCTCTGCGAATGAACATGCTTTTAGACGCTTCGCAACACATACCTTGGCTATTGCCAACTATTGTCTTGCGGGTGATGTCACCAGCCTACAAGTATGCCTCTGACAGCGCTCTGCTCAGTAAACTCGGTAGCGCGTTCTGTAAATGCTTCATACTGTAGTGAGTTCATGTAGATAGGCGTAGGTTCGTCTCCCTTCCGTGTGTGTGTGTGTGTGTGTGTGTGTGTTTCCAGCTGCCTCTGCGAATGAACATGCTTTTAGACGCAACACATACCTTGGCTATTGCCAGCTATTGTCTTGCGGGTGATGTCACCAGCCTACAAGTATGCCTCTGACAGCACTCTGCTCAGTAAACTCGGTAGCGCGTTCTGTAAATGCTTCATACTGTGGTGAGTTCAGGTAGATAGGCGAGGTTCGTCTCCGTCCCTTCCGTGTGTGTGTGTTTTCGTTGCTTTCACAACTCCTTCGGAAAAAGCAAATTCTTAAACTGTTCACAATCAACAATGTGAGATTTAAGAACTCGTTAAGACTCACAGTGTTGATTGTGAACATTTTAGAAATTGCTTTTTTCAGCAGAAGTTGTGGAAACAACGAAAACGTTGCATGTTTTAATAAACTGTTTAAATGTTAAGAAGACTTGTGTTGTGTCGAACTACGAGGACTATTCTTGCCGCAGGTTGCTGGTTTGTTTGTTTCTCATAGTACAATATCATGTAATACGTGTGTTCATAGGATGCTTTCTGAGATGTTGACATGTGTGTGTTTCGTTAGCAGTGCGTCTGTGCTTTCTATGCTGTGGCTACATGTTCATTGTTCGCATAGAAAGTGACAAATGGAAGTGTAAGGGTGGATATTTAAAGCCTGGATGCTTCCATGTTATGTGTAAGTCTCACAGGGCCTACGGGTGATAAGCGCATACATGTCTATGAAGAACCTTTGGATACCATATGCGACCTGTCGTGGACGAAATGTTTCAGTTGACTGTTCCATCTACCTATGTGTGACATGGTTTGTGGCCATAGGGTGCCAGCAAGTCTTTCCTGTTCATTGGGTGTTTGCCATGGTCAATTGACATCATTCCTATTAATTCACTGAAGGATGTCATTCATTGGTGGGAACGCCATAGTTTGACCATCGTATGTCTTTCCCAGCCGACGTTGATATTGTGCCATTGGTATGTTTACACAGCTCACCCATCTGTTCCACTGTATGGAAGCGTGTGATCCCCATTTATGTGCTGGCAGATTGAGTGCTGTCTACGCTGGTATCTGCCCAGCGGTCTGGCTTTGTATGGGGAGTGTCTACTGTAGTCCCTATCTGTATTTCCTGGGTTATGCCTTGCAACACCTGTGGGATTCCCCCAGGTTTGCAGCTATGGGTGCCATCTTGGCCGTGCGTTTGTCCATCCATGGGAACTGCCTACTGGACACTAGTATAGGGCTGTACACATTTCACAGCTGCATTCTGCATTTCCGGTGGATGATCGGCATTATTAGTGCGGAGTAACGCATATGCCATGGCCACGTCCCGCACGGGCGGGACAACGAATCATCTGCCAATCCACACCGAGACCCGTTTTTGCATACCCACGATCCCATGTCTGCAACCCTCGACAGTACCCATTGCACACCCTACATGTGTGCGGAAATGGGATGTGAACGCATGTGTATGGACGCAGCAACCTGGGGAGTCCTATTCATATGTCCTGCATTTCATGGACGGTTGTCATCACCCTTGAAGACGCTATTGGTGCATATATCTACCTGTGCCGTAGTCACGGCTGTCACCTCTTCTGGGTCACACGATCGCAGCCTGTTGCCAACACTTAAGGAGAAATGTTTGGGTCCTGCAATGGACACCGATGTGCATATGTAAAGTGTAGAACATGTTGGACTGTATCCATTCGGCCAGTGGGTTTGACTGCCGCCGTATGTTCCCCAGTCCCGGATGTCTGTTTGCCTACCCATATTATGTAGTGCTACGGAACCCGTGTCCTTCCACAATTAACCCATATGGTGTTACTGTAGTACTGCAGGTTGGCAACTGCTTTAAGTAATCCTCAGAGGTACCATTGTGAACTATCCGCCACTGTATTGTCATTATAACACAGCCGGTACATGTAGAACCTATTTATTCATGAAAGGATGTTATTTATGTGTGGGAACGCCATAGCTTAACCATAGTATGACCTTCCTAGTTGACGTTGTTGGTGTGCCATTAATATGTGTTCCACAGGTCGCCCGTATGTTCCGCTGAGTGGAAGCGGGTGATCCCCACATACTTGCTAGCACCTTGGCTGCTGTGTACGCGGGATTCGCACGGCAGGATGGATGTCTATGGGGTGTGTCTACTGTTGTTTCCATCTGTATTTCCTGTGTTATGCCTTACTACGGCTGTGTGATTCCACCAGGTTTGCTATTATGGGTGCCATCTTGTCCGTGACGTTTGTCCATCCTTGGGAAATGCCTACTGGACACTGGTGTAGGGCTGTACCCATTTCACAGCTGCATGTAGCATTCTCCGGTGGATGATTGTCAGTATTGGTGGGTGGTAAGGCATGTTCTGTACCCACATCCTCCCACAGGGCGGGACAATGGATCATCTGCCAATCATCTCCAACACCCATTTCTGCATACCCACGATCCCATGGCTGCAACCCTCGACAGTACCCATAGCAAATCCTCCATGTGTGCTGGAATGGGATGTGGACGCACATCTGTGGACTCGACAATCTGTGGATTTCTGTGCATATGTCCCGCATTTCATGGACAGTTGTCATCAACCTTGAACACGCTGGCGGTGCATATATGTAGCTGTGCCGTAGTCACGGCTGTAGTTCATCTTGGTCTTCACTTCCCACCGGGTTGGCGTTGCAATAGGACAAATTTTTGGGTCCTACAATGGACACAAATGTGCATATGTAAAATGTAGAACATGTTGGACTGTGTCCATCTGGCCAGTGGTTGTGACCGCTGCTGTATGTTCCCCAATCGCGGATGTGTGTTTGACTACACATATTATGTTGTGCTACGAAACCCATGTTCTACTACGATTAACCCAAATGGTATTGATGTAATGCTGCAGGTTGGCAACTGCTTTAAGTAATCCTCAGAAGGCCCAGTAGGACATATACGCCACTGTAATGTCAATATAAAACAGCCAGAACATGCATACCCTATTTATTCATTGAAGGATGTTCGTTATATGCGGGAACGCTAGTGTTGAAACATCGTCTGACCTTCCTAGTTGAGGTTGTTAGTGTGCCATTAGTATGTGTTCCACAGGTCGCCCATTTGTTCCGCAGTATGGATGCGAGTGATCCTCATGTTGTTGCTGGCAGATCGAGTGCTGTGTACGCCGGTATTCGCACGGCGGTCTGACTTTGTATGGGGAGTGTCTACTGTAGTCCCTATCTGTATTTCCTGTGTTATGCCTTACCGCAGCTGTGTAATTCCACCAGGTTTCCAGTTATAGGTGCCATCTTGGTCGTACACTTGTCCATCCATGGGAATTGCCTACTGGACACTGATATAGGGCTGAACACATTTCACACATGCTTTTAGCATTACCCAGTGGATGCTTTGCATCCTTAGTGGGGACTAAGGCACGTGCTATACCCACAGCCCTCCCACGGGGCGGGACAACGGATTATCTGCCAAACAACACCGAGCCCCATTTTTGCATACCCAGGATCCCATGCCTGCAACCCCCCACGGTACCCATTACACATCCTTCATGTGTGCGGGACTGGGATGTGGACGCACATCTATGGACACGACAATCTGGGGATTTCTGTTCATATGTCCTGCATTTCATGGACAGTTATCATCAACCTTAAACACGCTGGTGGTGCATATGTCTAGCTGTGCCGTAGTCACGGCTGTCACTCTGTCTGAGTCGATCACAGCTGGTCGACGGTGTAAACGGAACAATTTTTGGAGTCCTACAATGGACACCGATGTGCATATGTCAAGTGTAGAACGTGTTGGACTATCACCATCTGGCCAGTGGTTTTGACTGCCGCTGTATGTTCCCCAATCGCGGATGTCTGCTTGACTACCCATATTATGTATTACTTGGCCTATCTATATCCACGTGCCAGTAAGCGGAAATACAGCAAACCTTGCGTCCTGCCCAACTTCATAAAAGACATTATTGAACATATATCGGCCAAAACAGACAATGACAAAAACGATACACTCCACAGTCAAATGATACTGAGCTCTTTCACCTACTAACATGGGGCATCGTCGGAGTACGAAATACATTACATAGTCGTCCCTTATACACTTCCTTCAGAGTCAGTTTAAAGTCAATTAATCAATAAACCTGCTCATAGTTAAGTGGACAGTGCTCCAAGTCTTGATGATAACGTGACATATACAAATCAGTGTTGCATACATTACTTAATGGAAACAATAATACGACAACGATGTGTTAATATAAATACAATATTGGTCAATACAATCAGTATATTGAAACATAGTTGATAATTGTTGTGAGTAAACCTTAGAATGTAGTGTGTTGATCAGGATATTTTATATCAATGTGTATAATTGTAGCATTACGATTCCAAAGCATGGAATCAATAAGTACAATTTAAGCATATATTTTACAATTATGAATGTAAATGAGTGGAGGACACATCCTTAACCTTCCCTGCTTCGAGTGGATCACACACGCACACGCACACTCGCATTTCCTGATTGTGGGTTACGCGCAGGCGCACATGCATATCCGTATTCTGTTTATATATGTTTACTGGGTCTGTGTGGTTACGTGGTGTGTGTTAGTTGTGACCATTCCGGTAACATGTCTCTGATCCGGTTGACGGACGTGTGCAGAACGCACTTACAACTTTATACATGTAACAGTCTTTGCAGCATGGACGCATTACGTACACGTTCACATCTATATGTTCTATAGTCGTAATTCAAACGTGACTGCATTCACGTTTGCCGGTTACTGTGACCACTACACGTTAGCTGTTCGGTGTCATTAATATGCATACCCATGGTACTTAGCTACATTTACATATCCCCCCCGCACTCACGCACGTCACAGGCATCCATTCTCCTGCTGGGAAAGGTGCGGTACTGCATGTTAAACATTCCTTATTCCCTCTCGCTCATGGCCCAGGATGCATATGTCGTGACCGCAGGGATGTTCAGATCACAGGTGCTTATATCCCCTACGCATACAGGCCTTCGATTGTCAGGGTGTTCCTGTGGTGCTTTGGGTTTGGTCTTGTCCGCCCAGTGTACGGAACTGCCCTGACCGTGTACGAATGTTAGATGAGTCACATGGGCACGGTTTGTCCGTGTCTATGATACCATGTCACCCCCCCCAATTATTCATAGCCGTGTGCGCTTATTGGCCGGTGTACCCGTTGTAGATCTTGTTATACTAATTGCACACGGTCTGGTCGAACGGACCTATTTCCATTACTAACCCTCGGTATGTATGACCTGTGTCGCAATATTACATGGGTTTACCATTGCGTGACGGCTTTCACTGAGCCACAGACATGTCCGTTGCTTGGTTTGTGCGGTTCCGCTCTGCTACACACATCTAACATGGCGGAACAGGTTGAACAGCTCAGCCACGGGACATCGGGCTCTCCGTCGCTGTTTAGTATTGAATCGCTATGTTGAGTTTGTTTCACAAAGCGAGACAGTGTCGACATTGGTAACGGACATCTCGCGCAGTACGTCCGCACCGCCGTGGGTGCCGTATGTCTGCGTTTGGGCGGCGGACAGGCATTATGCTGTGCCATTATGTCTGGGAATATATGGTTTCTTGCCATAGATGATATGGCATACTAGCAATGACCCGCGTCTGGGTGTGGGTACTGCTGTATTACCCACGGGAAGAGTGGCCTTAGGTAAAGTGGTGCCCTAGGCAGAAGGACTCCATGTTGCCACCGCCACATCACCCGCTACCCCCCTCCTGGTCTACCTACACCAAATAAAGTCTGGAAAGGTGCCCCGAGTAGAGCAACGCCCTAGACGGCTGCCTACTTGGCCTATGCCTAAGGCCGGCTATGTGTGTGGTCCCTCGGGCATCGGACTCGGGAACGCGCCACGTCTGCCGTGGGTATGTCCAGCATTACCCACATCCGGCCGTGGTTCATTGCTATGATGTTCCATGTGTACAGTGGTGCCGGTTACCATACATATGCCTTTCTCAAAAGCCGATTTCACACTTCTGAACACTACTGTGGTCTCCTTTAAGGCCCCTGAGCCAGTGGTGAACATTACTCAAACCGCTGAATCACGTACATATGCCTTCCACCAGCACCTACAGGACTGCATGGATCAGGCAATTCCATACAAAACTGTGACTCTTTGTACCAAAGACAAGCATCCAGTCTGGTGGACCCCAGCCATGAACAAGCTCTATGACGACAGGAGGTAGCTACTACAAGTTAAAGCGGAATACCTGTAAGGTTACACACCCTTGCTCATTATATGTGAAGAACTACAAGCTGTCATGAAATCATCCAGGGGAAATTCAACAGAGAAACTAACAAGGACTCAACAGACAATCATAAGGCCTTCTTTAGCTATGTTGGACACCTGGGAGGACACTCCCAGATATGCTCAGACTGGGTTCAGAATGATGTGAAGATGACTGAACCTACACACATTGCCAACATACTGGCTGACAGGTTCAGTGCTAACGTTTCCCCCCTCCCCCCCACATGGAGAGATATCTATACCAGAGAATTGTAGATCCTGGAACATCTGTAACGCACAGGTGGGAAATGCTGTCTCCACGGCAGTAAACACAGCATCCATGGGACCAGATGGTGTCCCAGCTGTGTACTCCATGAACTCTATGGGGAATTAAACCCACACTTAGGACAGCTGTTTAATCTTAGCCTCACCTCAGGATACGCATCCAAGTAGTAGCACAGGGCGACTGTAGTCACACTTCACAAGGATGGTGCCTCCACTGACCCTGGTTATTACCATCCCATTAGCTTGACAAGCCCTATCTGCAAAGCCATGGAGAAGGATCATAATGGAACCCATAGATAAAGACATAGGGGACATGCATACTTTGGATCCAACCCAGTTTGGCTTGGTCAAAGTCAGATCATGCCTTTTACACGTGTTTGACTTTGTAGGATCAGTCACCAAGGCCATTGCTGAGGGTCAAGCAGTCCATACAGCCTACCTCAACCTGGCAACGGCCTTCGACACAATACCCCCCTCGGGTATCATTGATAAACCCATCATCTTGAACGTAAATCCATACATCGCCATATGGGTTGCAAACCGGCTAAGTCACGGAACCCACACGGTCATAGTTGCTGGCGCCATGTCATACTCACAGCCAGTCACAGGTGGTGTCCCATGGGGCTCAGTCCTGGGTCCACTATTTTTCAGCATCTACATTTCCAAAGTACAAGCAAACACAGGGGGGTTATGGCTGACAATGTTTGCAGATTACTGCAAACTGGGTGCCATAGTCGGACACACATCTGACACAGATATCGTTCAGGAGGGCCTCACAGATGTGGATAAGTGGTGCCAGAGACATGGCCTACAGCTAAATGCCAGGAAATGCATAGTCATACCCTTCGGGAAGAACAAGGTTACCCCTAGCTACCATATAGGTGGCAATCCACTGAGCACAGAGGGAGTTACCAGGGATCTGGGGACCCGGTTGTTGTTAACCGTTCGTTCGACACACACGTTGCTAACGTAGTTAGGTAGACCTTCAACATTGCCCACATCATCATGAAGGGATTCACATCTAGATCAGGGAGGTCATTGTCCCCTTGTACTCATCACACATTAGACCTATGATTGGGTACAATGCCCCGTTCAGAATGTATCTGACCCGACACCTGCAGCAGCTGGACAGGCCCCAACAGTTCATCGACAAACAGATGCAGGGTCTCAGGAATATGTGTTATGCTGACCGACTGAAAGAATTCCAGCTGTATACAGTCGCATACCACTTGCCCAGAGGTGACCTGTGCCTGGCATACAAGGCCATGTCGAACCCAGATCTGATGACTATGCTTCACCTAAAGAATTTAGATCCCTCAGAACCACAAGGGCAGGTGACGTACACCTTCACAGTGTCATTAATAGAACGTGCTGGTGGGACAGATTCATCACCCAGACACTCACTATGCTGTGGTACAACATCCCAGTACATGTGAGGCCAACCACCTCGCTGGCCTTGTGTTAGTATTTTGACAAGGATGTCTGAATTGATTTCTTTAACTAACCTTCTAAATGAATATTTACTTTACCACATTGTGAATCTTTACATTTCGTTGGTCTATTTTACATTAGTCATAATCATACGGTTTATCTCTATATATTATGGTTCATTTATATTACTAGGTGTCTGTAGTTCTTTTAATATATTGGCACAATCCGTAGAACATATATATGTAGCTTAAACAGTCAATCATTTGGAAAACATTATGTTGGTTCTTCTTTCATATATATACATATATTTCTATTTTTCTATGAAGAATGTACCTTTCAAAGCAATGTCAGATGTACTCACTGTGTGGAATCTGTAACCCAAGTAAAGTTTGTTTGCTTGTTTGCCTTTAAGGCATTTAATTAATACTTAGCACATCTAATTTAATGACCAATTAAGGGTTTTAAATGTAGTAGGTTGGACTGCATTGTATGTATTCTGAATAAGTCTGCTTATGAAGCAGACGAAAAGAGCTTCAATAAACTATGGTGACTGCATTTAATTCCTGGTGGGCTCTGAGTGGTCGCTGACGGTGTCTACAGTACCTCGTCTTTGCTTTGGACTTCTTCAGCTGGTTGTCTGTGTTTTTGTATGGGGAATGTCAAGTGTAGTCCCTATGTGTATTACCTGTGTAATGCCTTACTGCGGCAGTGTAATTCCACCGGGTTTGCAGTTATGGGTGCCATCTTGGTCATACGCTTGTCCATCCATGTGAATTGCCTACTGGACACTGGTATAGGGCTGTACACATTTCACACCAGCATTTAGCAGTCTACGGTGGATGCATTGCATTAGTAGTGGTGAGTAAGGCAGGTACTATGCACACATCCCTCCCACAGGGCAGGACAACGGATTATCTGCCAGACAACACAAAGCCCCATTTCTGCATACCCAAGATCCCATGGCTGCAACCCTCGACAGTACCCATTACACATCCTTCATGCGTGCGGGACTGGGATGTGGACGCAAATGTATGGACACGTCGATCTGGGTATTTCTGTTCATATGTCCTGCGTTTCATGAACACTTGTCATCAACCTTAAACACGCTGGTGGTGCATATGTCTAACTGTGCCGTAGCCACGGCTATAGCATCGTCTGTTGTTCGTAAACGTCTGGAGTGAGTTATGTGAAAAGGTATTTTAGGGTCCTTCAATGGACACCAATGTGCATATGTAAAGTTAGATGTTGCTGGACTGTGTCCAACTGGCCAGTGCTTTTGACTGCTGCTGTATGTTCCCCACTCGCGGATGTCTGTTTGACTACCCATTCTTCGTGGTGCTACGTAACCAGGTGATTTACAGCTGTGAACAGATGGTGTACATCCAAAGATGCAGGTTAGCAACTGCTTCAAATAAAACTCAGACGTCCCAATAGGACATATCCGTCACTGTAATTTCAACATAACACCACCGGAACATGTAGATCCCCTATGTCTTCATTGAAGCATGTTTTCTTCATAGGTGGGAACGCCATAGTTTACATATCCCAGTTGACGTTGTTGGTGTGCCATTACTTTGTGTTGCACAGGTCGCCCATCTGTTCCACAGTATGGTAGCGAGTGCTCCCCCATTGTGTTGCTGGCAGATTGAGTGCTGTGTACGCTGGTGTTTGCATGGCGGTCCAACTTTGTATGGTGAATGTCAACCGTAGTCCCTATGTATATTTGCTGTGTTATGCCTTACCGCGGCTGTGTAGTTCCACCGGGTTTACAGTTGTGGGTGCCATCTTGGTCGTCGCGTGTCCATCCATGAGAATTGCCTACTGGACACTAGTATAGGCCTGTACACATTTCACACCTGCATTTAGCATTCTCCGGTAGATGGTTTGCATTATTAGCGGAGAGTAAGGCAGGTGCTACGCACACATCCCTCCCACGGGGCGGGACAAAGGATTGCCTGCGAAACAACAGCGAGGCCAGATTCTACATACCCAGACTCCCTTGACTGCAACAGTCGACAGTACCCATTACACATCCTTCATGTGTGCGGGACTGTGATGTGGACGCAGTTCTATGGACCCGGTACCCTGGGTATTTCTGTGCATATGTGCTGCATTTCATGGACAGCTATCATCAACATTGAACACGCTTGCGGTGCATATGTGTACCTGTGACGTGGTGACGACAATGAGTTCACGTGGGTAATGCAGGAAGCTAGCAGGCATTCAATGAATGGAATTTTGGGTCCTACAATGGACACCAATGTGCATATGTCAGGTTAGATGTTGCTGGACTGTGTCCACCTGGCCAGTGCTTTTCACTGCTGGTGTATGTTCCCCAATCGCGGATGTCTGTTTGACTACCCATTCTACATGGTGCTACGTAACCAGGTGATTTAGTACTGTGAACAAATGTCATACATCCAAACATGCTGGTTAGCAACTGCTTCATATAAACCTCAGACATCCCAATGGGACATATCCGTCACTGTATTTTCAACATAACACCACCGGAACATGTTGATCACCTATGTATTCATTTAACCATGTTGTCTTCATAGGTGGGAATGCCATAGTTTACATATCCTACTTGACGTTGTGGGTGTGCCATTAGTATGTGTTCCACAGGTCGCACATCTGTTCCGCTGTATGGTAGCGGGTGCTCCTCATTCTGTTGCTGGCAGATTGAGTGCTGTGTACGCCGGTGTTGGCACGGCGGTCCGACTTTGTATGTGGAATGTCAACTGTAGTCCCTATGTGTATTTCCTGTGTTATGCCTTACCACGGCTGTGTAATTTCCCCGGGTTTGCAGTTGTGGGTGCCATCCTGGCCATACGGTTGTCCATCCATGACAATTGCCTACTGGACACTAGTATGGGGCTGTACACATTTCACACCTGCATTTAGCATTCTCCGGTGGATGGTTTGCATTATTAGCGGAGAGTAAGGCAGGTGCTACGCACACATCCCTCCCACGGGGCGGGACAAAGGATTGCCTGCGAAACAACACCGAGCCCAGAGTCTACATACCCAGAATCCCTTGACTGCAACAATCGACAGTACCCATTACACATCCTTCATGTGTGCGGGACTGTGATGTGGGCGCAGTTCTATGGACCCGGTACCCTGGGTATTTCTGTGCATCTGTGCTGCATTTCATGGACAGCTATCATCAACATTAAACACGCTTGCGGTGCATATGTGTACCTGTGACGACAATGAGTTCTCGTAGGCATTGAAATAAGGCATCATTCTTGTCTTTAGACAATTTTTGGGTCCTACAATGGACACCACTGTGCATATGTAAAGTGTAGAGCTTGTCGGACTGTGTCCTTGTGAGCAGTGGGTTTCACTGATGCTGTGTGTTCAACAATCGCGGATGTCTGCTTGACTACCCATACTGTGTAGTGGTACAGGAACCATGTTTTCCGACACCAGAACCCAATGGTGTACATCCAATGTTGCAGGTTAACAACCACTTTAATACCCAGAGGCCACGATTGGGAGGTATTGCCACTTTATTATCGGAACAACACCTCCAGACTGTGTAAATCACGGGAACCTTAGGCCAGTCTTACCGCCATTTGCAATTGTAATTAGCAGACACGTGTCAATACATGTATGATAAGACATATTGTCATGCAGAAGTTAATCTATGTTATTTGGACATTGGCTTATGCTATTGGCATCCGTTGCTGTGAGTGTTGCCAGTTACCATACACATTGCTTGCTCAGAGGCAGACTACACAATTCTGCACACTACTGTGGTCTCCTTTAAGGACCCTGAGCCAGTGGTCGACAGTACTGCAGCCACTGCATCAATCACATTTGCCATCTACCAGTACCTACAGGACTGCATGAACCAGGCATTCACTTACCCAACTGTGGTTCATTGTACCAATGCCAAGCATCCAGTGTGGTGTACCCCAGCCATACACAGGATGTACAACACGAGGAGGTGGCTACTACAAGGTGGAGCAGACACCTTGTGAGGTATGACACCCTTGGTCATCATATGTGTAGAGTTACACACTGTCATGCCATGGTCCAGGGCACATTCCACAGATATACCTACATGGACCTGGCTGACAATCATACCACCTTCAGTTGCTATGCTCAACACCTGGGAGGTCACTCCCACATATGCTCTGACTGGGTTCACAAAGAGGTGGAGTTTACTCAACATACACACATTGCCAACATACAGGCTGACAAGTCCAGTGAGGACATCTCCACACCCTCCCCCACACATGAGGAGATGTCTGTACCAGCGGTTTGTGGTCACCAAATGTTCTGTGACACACAGGTGGGACATGCTCTCTCCAGGGTAGTGGACATAGCATCCATGAGACCAGCTGGTGACCCCACTGTGTACTCCACTATCTCATTGAGGAATTAGACCCACAGTTAGGACAGCTATTTCTTTGTAGCCTCACCTCAGGTAAGGTACCCAGGTTGTGTCGCATGGCAACGGTAGTCCCACGTCACAGGGCCAATGCCTCCACTGAGCCTGGTTATTACTGTCCCATTACCATGAGGAGACCTATCTGCAAAGACATGGGGAGGGATCATACTGCGGCTCGTACATGAATGCATAGGGGACATACATACTTTGCATCCAACACGGTTTGTCTTGTTCAGGGCGGTTCATGCCTTTAAAGCATGGTTCACATTTTCGGGACAGTCACCGACGCCATTGATCGGGGTGTTCCAGTCCATACAGCCTACCTCGACCTGGCAAAGGCCTTCACCACATTACCCCCCTCAGGTATCGTTGATAAACCCATTGGCTGGGATGTGAACACGTACATCACAGAATGTGTTGTAAACTGTCTATGTGACACAACCCACACGGTCATACTTGCTGGCAGCATGTCAGACCTACTGCCTGTCGCATGTGGTGTCCCATGGGGCCCTTCCGTGGGTCCACTCCTGTCATACATCTACATTTCCATGGTACAGGCACACACAGGGGTGTTATGGGCAACATTGTTTGTAGATGACTGCAAAACAGGTGCCATAGTGTGACGGACATCTGACACAGATATCCTTCAAGGGGCCTCCCAGATATGCATATCTGCTGTCAGGGACATGGCCCACAGCTAAATGCTAAGTAATGCAACATCATACCTGTCGAGAAGTACTAGGTCACCCCTGTCCAGCATATAGGTGGCTGTCCACTCAGCACAGGGGTGATTACCAGGGATCAGGGGACAGAGTTTGTCGGTCACCATTCATTCAACACACACGTTGCTATCGTGGTTCTGTGGGACTTCTACATTGCCCACCTGTTTGTGCAGGGATTCACATCTACATCAGGCTAGGTCATTGTCTCCTTGTACCCATTACGTGTTACACCTATGATTTACTACATTGCCCCATTCAGACTGTATCTGACCATACACCTACAGCAGCTGGGAAGCCCTCATAGGTTAATTGTCATACAGATGCAGGATGACATCATTTTGTGTAATGCTGCCCCACTTGTAGGACCCCTGCCCCATTAAGTCACATACCTGCTGTTTAGTGTTGACCTGTGCCTGACATACGAGGCCATGTCAACCCATATGTCATGTGTATGCTTCACCTACTGTATCTGCATCCCTCAGAACCACTAGGGCAGGTGACATGAACCTTGTCACGGTCATTAATGGGATGTGTTTGAGTGACACATATATCACCCAGACACTCACAATGCTGTGGATCTACATCACAGTACATGTGAGACAGAGATCCTTCATAGCCTTGTTCGCGGGTATGTTGTCCATTGGATGGAGAATTGCAGGTATAGGCCAGGGATTACATCATTATCACTGCTTGACGGAGGTACAGCAATATCATGAGTATTTTATCTGAAGCACAGAAGGTTGCCAAAGCCATCCTAACTATGGTGTAGTGTTATGGCTGAACCTGGGACGATGGCCTACCCTGTACCTATGGACCTATGAACCTATATTCATAGTTTGTCACATTTACACTTGTCTATCCCCTATCCTCTTTATCCAGTGTATATTTCTGTGGCACATGATTGTCCTCTGTATTACATGCGGGTATGCTGTGTACAGTGCACATATGTCACAGTTGATGACAGTGTATCTGTGTCCCTAACACTGTGATACTGAGGACTACCACACATCCTTCACAACATTACATGCATATGTTCTTTCTATTCTTCTTTGGCCTATGGGGGGGTGTTAAGGCAAACATTACACAAGTCCCTGTTTGTGCATGCTTCATGTTGGTGTCTGACCAGGCTCCATTGCAGTCGTGTGTTGGACGGTGGTGTTTCTGTGTGTTTGCCATGTGTTTTATTGCCGGTACATCTGTGGGAGGTGTGGTTGGCACATGTTCCTCTTTGCAGGGACACCCATCCTGGGGTTTGTGTCATGCATCTGCACTTGGCATGTGCCATATGTCCTGTACTATTCCCACAGTCGTGTATGCCTTCATGCACTACTACTGCGTGATACTGGCTGTTTGTATGTGGTACCCATGGACATTGTGATGGTTGGCTTGACCTATTCCCATGCTAGAACATACACATCTGTCAATTACGTTGTTTAAATCAAACAGTAACACTCATTCGTCTTTTCAAACTGACAGTCAATAACACAGGAAGCTGGGATTAATAACGTTTTACTACTGTGCAGCAGGAGGCAAAGAACTATGCAGTACAAGTTTAGACTTTTGTTTTACTCTATACATGTTACAGCTGTATGAGCATTGTGTATACTATCATCTTATGCACACATTAATGATGTGGTCAGTCACAGGGCATTTACATCACTATAGTCCACAAGATTGTATTCCTACAACAGTGCTAAGGTAATGCTTATGAAATGTTTTCCCATGAGGATAGCACAGCCTTGCGAGCCACATAGTCAATTAGAATGTACTTCGTAAATTCTGCTCTGTCACGGTTCCAACACTGTTCAGATCCGTCGTCACTCCATTTCCTACGAGGTTCCTTTGTCTCTCTGGTGAGCAGCTGTACTCTGTGTTAGATAGAGCTCACAAGCCTATCCTCCTCAGTGGAAGGATGACAGATCTACCTGTACATACATTTATTATTCTCTAACCGAGCAGATGACTAATGCTGAATGACATACACCTGCTGCACTGGTTACTGCCAGGGTCAGAATTCCATCACACTACAGCTTAGCTTCACCAATTACATGCATGATCAGTTCTACTGCCATATTGTACGGTACAATTCAATGCATTATATAGTATTTCGAGTCTAAACTGGCACTTCATATGTGTTTCTATATATATTTGTCGGACAACATCCATCCGCCATATGCATGTTGTTCCGTCCTTTACCTTGACCGTGTGTATTTGGCCGTCCGGCAACGCTACTCTCCACATGTGATGTCCCACCTTCCCCTTCTTTGCCTTTAGCACCCTGTTAGGATGTCCTGTTTGGTAGGCACGTGTTCCGCTATATGTGTTCGACTTCTCTGCATAGCTAATCATCAATGCGGTGGTTCAACAACCCGACTTGTCCACATGTGTACAGTTATGTGCACCGTGTCGTCTGCAAACCTATATGGTGTGGACGGGTACATACCACATGCAGGATGTTCACATTCTGCAGACACATTCACATGCAGCCATTTCCATATCTGTACCTGAGGTGGGTTGGTGACATGTGGGGTACGTATTTGCCCTCGTGGCACTGCCTAACACAAACATCTTACCACATTTCAGGTATGCACATTGTGTGTAGGTGTATAGCTGCACACGGATGCTAGCAGGTTTGGGTGCACAGGTGTACATGGGTGGGACTTACATGCTACAATGAGGCTATTGTGTATTACATCTGAATGCATGGGTTCTGCTTCTGGATATTACACTTCAACATACGCCATCCAGTGTATGCGACAGAGACGTTGCTGGGTGTGGGATATGCTGCTATGCACATGTTTGCCTGTGTTTAAGGTATCTTGGTTCCTTCCTGTTGTTATGTCAACACAGCTACCCGGCTATGTGCTGTCACTACTGCTTGTGACCATTATGGTTGGCACCTTTTCCAATGACCATAGTGGGACATGTTTTGTGGGAACATCGGATTTTGCAGGACAACACATACCCACAGTACGTGGAGTTGACAGGACTTTACTTGTTTGCCATAATATACGCTTATTCTGTTAGCATTTGGGTTCCTTAGTCAGTTTCTTATGCCATGTATGTGTTTCATATACAAATTATATGTTTTATGCTACTATTACATGTATATTGCGGAATATTTTGGCAGGGAATCTCAGGTCATTTTCCATTTTTTCAATTTTTACAGGGACACACCTGTCCAATGAGGGACTGTCCACGGCACATTGGGACAGCTGGTAACCCTGGTGACCATGCCCATGTCGCTACTGGGGTTGCCACCTTTTCCAGTTGCCAAGGTGGGATATTTCCGGGAGTCACATCTGAGTTTACAGGCCGACACATACACACGGTCACTATATAGCATAGAACTTCACTTGTTTGCCTAAATAAAAGCTTATTGTTGTGGCAGTTTGGTTGATTATTCTGTTTCTTGTGTCATTTAGGTATTTCAGTTACAGAAATAACCAATTCATGCTACCATTACATTAAATACGGGATATCATTATGTCCTACTATCTTAGCACATTTGCCATTTTTAATATTTTTTCCGGGACACAATTGCCCATAGAGGGACTGCCCCTCGCAAAGTGGGACAGGTGGTGACCTTAGTCGCTACTCCTATGTCGGTGCGGCGCGCTGACATGCTGCTGTACACCTTCTCTGCGTATAACCACTGACGGTGCATTGCGGAACAAACGCGGTCTCATGCGTATCCTTTGCTCCTTGGACGGGTACACTTAAGCCTTCGTGGGTTGTATTTGCTTCTCCGTTTAGTTGGGACGGGTACTATGTTGCATACTCTACGTGCGTTTCATTCTGCACAGGCCCTGGCTGCTGCCATTACTATTATGGGCGGACCGTGGCAGTCAGCACATTAGGTTGCTCACCGCATGCCGGCTTAGCCACGCCTCCGGACGCATCCTACTTGGGCTCACTCACGTACACTACGCACGTGTCTGTGGTTGCGGTGCACTCTCATTAATATGCATATGGCTCTACTACGCCGGCTATTCACTGCACCGCCGGCGCAGCCCTTACGCCGGCCTTGCGCCGAGCTTCATGAATCCCGGGGATTATTTTAAAAATTGACAATTTAATACATCACAGGAAATTACCAGCATACATTATTAAAATAAAATGATTTAAGGATTGGTATGTTAAAGAGATCAAGAATTTCCTAGAAATAAACCTGAATGGTGAAGTATCTGACATTATCCTGTGAGATTCACTAAAGGCTTACTTAAATGGAAAAGTTACAAGCTGGTATATTCGTAAAACAAGAGAATGGGACAAAGAATTGTATACACTACAGGCCAAAATAGACACATTAAAGTTAAATCTAAAACCAAATGACACTGTCAGTCAGTCTGAACTTAAAAACTTAAATACAAAATATGTTGAAATTCTAAATCATAAAGTTCCAATACACCTGAAAATACTTAAACTTCAGGCATATTCAGTAAACCCTTTTAAAGCTTGCATGAACCTGTTCTTACATCAAAGAAATTAATAAACTAAATCATATCAAGGAAATTATAATACATATAAATAACACAAGAAAGAACAATTATAAAATTTATTCTTGAAGGTTTTAAAATATTTTATGAAAATATAAATAATAATAATACAAATAACCTAGATAATGCCAGTATAGCTGAAACTTTTCTAAGGAGAAATATAAATAATAAAGTAACAATTGAACAAATTAAAATTTTGATAGACCATTCACTTTAAGAGAAAAAATAATATGATGCCATGCTTAGATGGTCTTATGCCAGAGCTATATCAAATACTACTGGATAATGCAGTTCAAATATTAGATAGGCTCTATAGCAAAATAAAAAAACAACTGCTGAAGTCCCCACATCATGGAAATATTCCCTTATACCACAAATTTTAAAACAAGATAAGGATCCTACAAAAGTGTTCATCATACAGACTCATTTCACTTTTAAATGTGGACTACAATATGTTCATGTCCATTTTAGTTAACAAAATTAAACTACTTTTGCCTAAACTCATTAACAATGATCAAACTGGGTTTATTTTAAATAGACAAGTTCAGAATAATATAATAAGAATACATACATTATTAGACTATGCAAATAAAAATAAAATAGAAACTTCTATTATTAGTCTTGATTTAGATAAGGCTTTTGACTCAGTTAATTGGTTGTACCTGTTTAAAACACTTAAAGTGTATAATTTCTCACCTGAACTAATTGCATTAATTTCTAAGTTATACTAGAACTCTTGTTCTTATTTTAAAATAGGTTATTTTCTTTTGAATTATTTTAAATTACAAAAAAGGCACAAAGCAATGCTGTCCATTATCACCTTTAATTTTTGCATTAGCTATAGAACCCTTTGCTAATAGTATTAGATCAATAAGAACATTAATGGTATTAAAATAAAAGAAGATTTTGAACTGAAGATTCATCTCTTTAATGATAATATTTTACTAACAATAGGAAATATAGAAAATTCATCAGAACATGTAATTACCTCTATGAGTCAGTCTGAAGAAATCTCATACTTAAGATTTAATCATAATAAAACAAGTACATTATTAATTAATAAAAAAATAAACAATTCATACAAAAATATTCTAACTTCAATTGGAATGGCAATCAAATGAAATACCTTGATATATCAATTATGTCTAATAGTAAAGAAATTATATAAACAAACTTTCAACAAGTTGTTGATAAAATTTTAAGTTTAGTCGCAAATTGGAAAAAAAATTATCCTTTACCATGGAAGATCAATTAATGCTTATTAAGATCGTAATTCTCCCTAAAATATTGTTTGTATTACAATCTTTAGTACTATCTCCACCAAAAAAATGATGAAGATAAATACTATTCTACTTAATTTTGTTGGCATCCTAATAAGCTAAGAGTTGTTTTTTTTTTATTGGCACAGTTAAGGTTGGGATTATGGTGGAATAGAATTCCCTGATATTCAATGACATGTTACTTCAACAATTGTAAAAGTTATAACATTGTTGATAAATTCATCTTATGATTCAAAATGGAAACAAATACATCAAGAATATTATTAGTAAATAAATATATCACAACTAGTCATAAACAAATAGTACCTAATAATTTTATCTGGTTATTAAAAGATTTCTGTGTAAATGGAATTATACCCTCTACTCAAATTCATAAAATTTCCTCTTTCCAAAAGTCCACATATTCTAACCATTGTATTAAAGACTTAATAATGTTTATGTTTCCAATGGCATATACAAATGACTGCTTAGAAACTTGTAACTTCAAAAAAATTTTAGTATTAAAACAATGAAGAAAATTAATTTACTGGCATCATTTCTTAAATGGTACTAAGATATATATATACTGTTGCAAATTTAAGGTCTAAATACAATGATGATTCTGAGAAATGGTTAATTTTACAAATATTTAGAGACTTTGTGAATGCAGAGATAAATAAAATGTCTAACCATGATAAGAAATCATTCCCCAAATCACTGGAATTCTTAATAAATATAAATAATAATGCAATGAAAAATAAATCAAATTTGTCACATATTTATAACATTCTTAAGTTAGATTTCACATATTTAGACAATTCTTGTTGGAACTATTCTTCAAAAATTAATAATGAAGACTTCTCTGAAGAATACAAAAAAATAATATTAAAATCTACAGATAAAACCACATCTTCATTATACTGGAAAGTTTTCACTTGGAAATTCTTACACAGAGCTTTTGTCACTCCTAACAAAATTATAATTACGTATAAATCAAATAGAATGAAATGCTTGAAATGTGATTCTAAAATAATAGCTGATTGGATGCATATGGTTTATGAACGTGAAGTCATCTCCCCTTTTTGGAAAGAAATTAATAACTTCATTCAAACTATATGGTCAGATAGATGTAATATTTCTAAATCTTTAGTTTTATTTAATGCTCCAATTCCTGAGATAATTCCAAAAACCCAAGTGCCTCTTATTTGGTCTATTCTTGCTATAGCCAGAAAAGTTGTTGTTGTTTGTTTTTCGGCTTTTCCCTGTTAGGGGTTGCCACAGCAGAACTCCGGTCTGCTAAAGATTGGCAGTAGGTTTTTACTGTGCCGAGTTGCCAGCTCGATGCCCAACCTTCAACGAAGGCACGCCCATTCACCCATGTCTTTCGGAATGCCACTCGACCGCGGGGAGGACATGCAGTCTCCACACAGAAGGCACTCCCCGCACACCAGCCGAGAATTGAACGGGAGAACCTCTTGCTGTGAGGCAACAATGCTACTACTGCACCAGTGCAGATATACTATAGTCAGAAAAGTAATTACTAGCAATTAGAAAAGTTAGCCCTTTTAGTGTTGAATTTATTAGTATGGCAAAAATTGTTTGCAATACTGAACTGCATACTATAAAGATAAGAACTTTTAATATTACACATTCATATCATTTTTGGCTTAAATTTAAAGACTTGTTTGAAAAATATTAATTGTTTTATATATATGTATAACTTTGATGTATTGATCAGCTACAGACCTATGTAAATGGTTATTTGTTTGTTTTATATTTGATTTGTTTGGCTGTTGTTTTAAAACCAAATAAAAAAAAAAAGAATTTGCACACAGGAGTTCTATTCCCACATAGATAAGTGCCTCAACATGGCTGTCTTACTAGATCCAAATATAATGGGAAGTTTAAAAAGAAACCACCATCGTGGTCCACCAGCATAAATAAACTCTACAAGAAGTGGAAAACATATTAAATCATACAACAGATCTAAAGGGGTCCCCTACACATGGTCAACATTTCATAATGTCGAAGACCATATGGTCGAAAACATATGATCGACAATTGAAATGCCGACCATGCAGAACCGGCATCTCTGTACACTGTGGAATGGAAAGATTTCCATTTCCACACTATAATGTGATCTCGGAGTTGGTATATTTAAGTTACAGGGGGTGTGGGAGCATAGCCCCCCCATGGGGGGGGGGGTGCAGGGGGGCATAGACCCCAGCTAGCAATTAAAAAGTAAGTTAATATTGTGTGTTTTATTTTATTTTTCATGTTTGAAATTTCAGGAGTCAAACATATAGTCTCGGCCATATGGGTTTTGGCTTTCTGAAATTTCGAACATGTATAATAGACCCCAGTAAAGAACTAAGCACTACTATCTGGGATAGTAAGGCAAATCATGAACTTAAATTAGTGTCTGAAGCCGGGGATACCTTCATTATTTATATATTAGAAAGCTAAAAAAAAATAACAAAGCTGTGCTCTGAATTCATCCAAAATGGTACCACCCATTTAGACCCAGTAGACATATATACTGGCAGACAAATTCAATGCAGACTTTACCATTAGAACAAGGGTCTTAACTCCACAAATTCCCAAATTCCTTACAGCTCCTAACATTACACAGGAAAGCATATTGAATGTGCTAACTAAAAACAAAAATGCTACTTCCATGAAGTACCTGATAATTTACCTGGTTGCCTAATAAATGGTAACAATCATGGCCTTGTAGAGCCCTTCCCTAAATGTATATTGCTGTGTGCAAGGCAAGTTGCTACTCGCAAGTCACTTCCTAAAACAGTAATGACTTACTGATCAAATCGGACATCAGATGCCCATAGTAATAATACACAATGGCAACCTCCAAAAACAACTTGTCAACTTGTCATTCAGATAAACTTACATATAAAGCTTAAATATTGGTCAATGGATAATAGCATTGTCTACTTAACATGCTCAAATGGTAGCACACAATACACAGTCTTTTGATATACAAGGCTGCTCTAAACCTTTTAGATAGTTAATGACCTCCTTTTATTTTTATTTCCGCATTTATTAACCACTTAAACTTACTAGCCATAATCACCTTTTTTTCAGCTTGATCCAAAAGATTTTCTCAAAGTCACAGAGGAGGAAAATAAAGAGTGATAGAATCACACTCCCAACTACAAGATAAAGCTTTTTTAACATCTCATAGATGTAATTCTTTATAATTAGTTGTTGGATCTTTAACATCATTCTCTACTACATCCATCTCTTCCTCAGGAGTATCATCCCTTTTCCAGATCATCTCCCTGTCATCTTTCAGCCTAACTTAACCTCTAACATTTCATCTTAATATAACTGTTGATAAGATCATAAGAACACCTCAGCTATTTGCTCCTCCTCCTGCCTACTTAACCTATTCACTCTTCCTTATGCCTTCTGATCTTTCAGCTTCATACAAGAAGTCTCCCTCCAAGTTCCTCATTTTTCTGGAAAATTCTTTGTTTATTACTCCTCTTCATTCTGACAGCTAACTACATATATTCCTCTGCTCTAGACCTTCTCTGTTCCTTACCCTGCTATTATTTTCTGCCTGTCCAACTATTATAATTCTATTCCAATAACTGCTTTTATAATCTTTCACTCTTTTACACAGTTCTGTCCCTCTACACTGTCTTCAACTTTAACTGTCTTCATTGTGTCCCATGCTGCCTTCAAATTCACTTCAGTTCCTTGGAAATGAATATTAATTATCTCGTGCACACCATATTCCTCATCTACTCTCCTGTGCTATTCCCTCTCCAGCAACAAGTGCTTAATGTTCATCTGTCAACCCATTCTGCAAGAATTCTCAACCTAACTTTAACATGTTATCAGATGTACAACATCCTTCTATGTCAACCTTCTAAACCCTCCTACCATAATTTATTTACTAAAGACATATCTAGCCTGTTTGAATTCATCCCACAAAAGGTATATTGTCATTTATTACCATGAATATCCTCCACACAATTACAAGTTCTCACAAACGTATCCCTTCTGTAAACATGTTCTGATGTTGGAAATTGTATGCTCTTGTCATTATAACCTGCTTATCTGTGAAGCTAGGACAACAGTAAAATCACTATTCACCATTTTCCTTTATCTTTTTTTCCATCAAGAGATTTATTTTCCTAAAAACACTCAAAAAAGTTGAATAACTCTTTAATGGAACAATAGAACCATCTGAGCAACCACTTTACCCTATCCTTTAGACAATCTCGCACTACTTTTCTGCCATTTATCCACAATGTGGCTTTAACACCTGATGACTCCTCCTCTGATCAATAGAGCTGCTTAGCATTTACATTCCCTTTATACACACTACTGCCCCACAAATTTGTCATCTCTTTCTACCCAAATTTTCCAGGTCCTCCATTTTAATCTTCATTCCATGCAAAATAATTATGTCCCCCCTAGTCAGTTTAATTTACTCTTTACTCTCTTTCACTTTTAAAGGACTTTATTCCCTGTACATTCAAAATAATAAAATAAAAACTCCCTACCTTTCCCCCACATCTCATCCTCAGCCAGGATCTTGTGGGATTCTTACCCCCAGCAGCCCATGAGTCTCCAGGATTCATTATCAGCCTCTTGGGTATTAAGTACCTCTGCAATACTCCCTTCCTGCTACCCTTCTTAGGACTGCCTGTAGCTATGCTCATTCAGAATTCCACAAACTGTCATCCACAGAAAGAATCTATCTTCCAGCCCCCTCCTTCTTTATACAATTGTGGCCACCCATAATAACTTAATCTCCAATAAACAGCTCATCTCATATACCTACCCCATATACCTACTCCCTTTCTACATCATTCTTTTACCCATAATATAAACACAGACATCGACGATTTTTCCATCTTTAGGTACCAAATGCTTTTGTTGTCTCCTGCCATTGTCCAGCCTTTTTTTCAAAGCATTTCAGAATGAAATCCATATTCTGCTAACAATCTCCCTTTTAGATGTCCATAATGGTGATTCTTTAACATGTATTTCTGCCATTTCTGTCCCCACCTTCTCTTGAGTAGCAGTTCGTATAATACACCTCTCCATGTAGCTAGATATCTCACATTACAAACATTCAGGTTTTCCACCCTTGCCAGCAGCTACCACATTGTGATGCCCGCATTTTATTGTTATGGAAATGATACAGTAAAAAGTATGGTAGAGATTTTATTGCTCACAGCTCCTATTTCTTTACTGTATAAGTAGTCCTGTAACTCTTACTATTCAGCTTCTTTTCCCACTGTCCTTCGACTTCCGCTCTCTTCCTTAACCTTAAGTTATGCATTTATCATTCATTGTGATTTAAACAACTACTTGCCTTCCTTTCCACTCCATCATTTAAAATACTGTAGCCTAGCACACCTACTTTATTGCAACTTATTTCATAAATTGAATACAGTTTTATAAAAATGGCATTATATTCAGATAATGCAACACTATTCATAAAATTTCAGGTGAGAGAACTGTACACATTGGAGTTACACTTCTGCACTACTGAACCCTGCCACACTGACCTCTCTCTCTCTCTCTCTCTCTCTCTCTCTATCTCTCTCTCTCACATGTTCAATAATTTTTAGAGGGCTTTCTGCTAGCATATCACAAATCAGTGACTCTCACCACTGCAATGACAACCTGCACAGAAATAGTACATTTGCCCATTGAAATCAAAAGGAATACATATACAGAAACAGTATATAAAACATAAAATAATGCAAAAAATATTTTTAGGGGAGTAAGTCCCAATGCAGTCCCATGTGGGAAAGGGCTCTACTTTACAAACCCCTTTACTGTATTATCCTCATTTCAAAGTTGTGCCACCTCAGAGAAACAATAACACTGAAAAAAAATAAAAACAATGTAAAAAATGTAAACAGAACCCTACTACTAGTGTATTCAATAGAAACATAACTAAGCAAATATTATTAGGGAACTGTGGAGCAATAATGCAATGAAGTCTGGATGGGAAACTTTCGCAGTCATCAAAACAATGTTACCATGCCTCTCCACTTAAAAAAATGACTTTCCTCCAGTATCAGACTCTAGTACATTATTTTTTTTTTATCTAGCTAGTCCGAAGAGTCCATATTTATCATATTTACCTGTCTGCCTTTAAGCCAGAATCCACACCTTCCTTCTGTATTTTGTTTCATATGAGCTGCACTGCTTCTGTATTTCACCTTCCTCTACCCCTGATTCATCCTTCTTAATGTACAGCAAACAGAAACCACAAACCTTCCTTTAGGATTTGCATAATAAGTGCACCCTCTCCACATTCCCCATTTTCTCTTCCCCTTGAGGTTTGGTCTCTCCTTGGATCTCCCCTGCGCTACATAAACAGCTCTTTCTTTTCTCCTTGTTGTCTTCTTTTAATTTCCATACCCCATTTTGTTCCTCATCTACTTTTATCCAGTTTCTCTTTTTTTTCTGGGATGTCCCATATCTACTATTAACATCTGGACAATCTTCAGATAACCTTTTATGCTTGCCCTCTCACTCTTCTCCAGATTTTTTTATCACACTTAATCTCTTTTGCCTAAACATCATGCATCCTTTCTGTTTTTGTATACTTATGAACAGATAGCTCTCCTAATGCATACCTGTGGTTTATTCAGTGCATTCTGGATCTGTCTTCCCAACCAGCATAATTAACCTTAGCTGTCAATATATTTATTTTTACTGAACATTTGTTTACCGGGAAAGTCTGACTGGGACAGAACCCATTTTCAGTGGAGGCCCAGGGAGAAACACTCCAGATGTATGTCTTTGGAATGTGGGAGGAAACCCACAAAAACACAAGGAGGACATGCAGCCTCTACACAGAAGGCACACCAGCCAAGAATCAAACTGGAAAACGTCTTGCTGTGAGGCAACAATGCAAACCTCTGCACCATTTTTTCAATATCTGGAAGGCCTCCTCCAGAAAATGTACAGTACACCTCTTCTCTTTTTGTACCATCTAATACATATGCCCATGGTTGCCTTAAGTTCCAGATCACTTCATTGTATGCTTCCTTCTTTAAAAAATTCCAAAGAATAATGTTCCATGACTCTTAGTCATGACTCTTAGTTTGTTCCTCCACAGTCCACCTTATCTGCCCCTCAGTTCTTTCTCTAATGGCCATAGTTTCTCCCAGAAGGAGTAAACCTTACAAATCACCTGCCCTGACCACCTTACAAACCTGTTTCTTTTTCCTAGCAGTGAGTTCTATGATTTTTTTTTCTGTACACTCTTCCAACTCACTGAGCATTTTTCCTGCTACATTACAAAATACAGACTTTCATTGTTCTCAGGGAGGTCTCTAAAACACAAATTTGCATCCTTAAATATTTTCAAAGTCTGACCAGAGTGGTACTGTAACTCTTTCAGGAACTGATTACAATGGTACAATACTTGTCTTTTAAGTGGCTTATAGCATATTCTCAGTGGCTCAACTGTTGACACACTCCCCTTTTATACTACAAGATCAGAAGGTGGCAGGTTCTATTTCCACCCAAGTAGTTAGATTATTTTCCAGTATTCATGCTGCAGTGCAGCATATGGGATGTTCTATACACCTGAGTGTGCTATCCTTTGGATGAGAAGTTAATGGATGGCCTCATTTCCCTGAGTTGGTGTCAGCTCACATGAATGTAAAAGATCCTATGGCATTTAGTAAAAAAAGCAGTGGAGTCTCCCTAATGTCCTGGCCAAATTTCCCCGTAATGCATGTATCACCTCAGTTCTCCCCTGAAAAGAAGCCATTGGCCTAGTACAACTAACCCAGATAGCACAGAGTAAATAACACTATCTCTTTACTGTCTCACAAACCAAATGCAATGCAGATATGGGCCATTGCCTTTTGGGTCTTATACATAGCCCATGCCACACATCAGCAGCACACATGCATGCATATAGACAATGTAGTCTCTGCAACACTGGAGAAGAGATTTGGAAAGCTCGGTGTTTAACTGTTCAGCCACTCAATGTGTAACACTGTCATTCATAAAAGAAGATTCTTGTGCAGGTCATGTGTATGTTACAGGGACTGTGTGGTAGTGTGTGAGGAATAATGCTGCATATATATGCTGAGCCTAAGAGAGAGAGAGAGAGAGAGAGAGAGAGAGATGCTGATGGAGTGTTGTAGGCAGAAAAATGGATAAATATCAACTGCCAGTGCCTAATAATAAGTGGGTAACAGCACATGCCCCAATTCTTATCACCCATGACCCTTAGTCCTTAAACCACATCTTAGGTGTCCTGGTGTTGAAGAGGCCAGTTGATGTATCCCAATGCTAGGATTTTGTCACAACTAGTTGCCCCCAATGCGAGACTTCCGGGCATGCTGTTATTTTTTTTTTCTGAGATTGTTTACACTTCATACAGGACAGGCAAAGGTTAGACTATATCATCCGAAGTATTGTATACTGTACAAGATACATGGAATTTAAACTGATACAAAGCATCAGACGTAAGCTTACCAAATGATAAAGAGTGTGGAAAGGCTAGGACATTACTGGTCTTAGAAAGCTGGGCATGTACTCATTAGAAGACATTTCAAAAGGGTAATTTGAAGTGGATTGAGTGCATTATTTGGATACATGTGAGAGGTTAGAAAAGAGGTACAATGAAAGGGAAGTGGTTGTCAACCCAAAAGGGAGAATTTCAAGTTAGACAAGGGAATATAATTCTACAGAGACAATAGTAATGGCCGTGAATGTGTTACCTGAGGCAATGGTATAATATAAACTACTACAGGAGTGCAAACTTGTTTGGAACAGCACAAAGATGTGGTGCAGATCACTATGGTAGGAGCACCTATAAGGGGAGCTTGTCAGCACTCAGAGCATTGGCTGCTGATCCTCTAGCATCTGCATTAGTTTATATGGACTCCACATATTCCTATACTACACAGCCCAGATAACAATGGCAATGACATTGACACAGGCTGCATACAATGTGCTAATTGTCAGTTTCATGAATTGTAATCTTGACACTTTACGACAGCCTTGCCTAATGCCTAGGTGACCTCGGACAAAGCATAAGCCTTTCACAAGTCCATCCCAAGTCAAATAACTTTAACTATGGGCTGATCAGTATTTTAAAGAAGTCACTGTGCACCATGCTGAAACATAATCTTATAACATCATTGATTATTACATTACATTGCCAAACCACGAGAAAGGAGATGAAACATACATCTCAAAGTTGTATGCAGCACTACTCAGTACCATTTGAGTTAACAAACATATTATTTTAGGACAACACAATAACCTTAGTAAAATAAATAGATGACATTTGTTTGTTGAGTTAAATATATGCTTGTTTAAGGAAATACAGTTAACCATTTTATAAGTGTTGTTTCTAAATGAAAATCCACAGAATAAAATTACTTGCCTAATTTAAAATGCATAGACATTGTTGGCTGTTCAATAAGCATTCTTGCTTTGCACAACTAAAAGCTCTGGCACAATTTATTCATTCTTCTTGGAAGTCTGATAATTTAGATCAAGGGGGTCAAACTATGAGCTTCTTCCTATAGTCTTGAATTTGATTCTCTTAATTCTCACTTACAAACTGCGAGACTCTCAGCAAGTTACTTAATCAGACAAAACGCCTGGTACCCCTCCTCCTAAAAAGAACACTTTGGCATGCTTTTACTCTGTGCACTCTAAAGCAAGACCTCTCAGAAAGTACACAGCCATGGTGTTAATCAACTTCATCCTGTACAAAATGAAGTAGACACACATATAGACACACACACACATACACACACACAAAAGATTTCAAGTGACCAGTCAGTGTTGGCAGCAGGCCACATATAAACAAAACACAAAGAGAAGCAAGCAAACAAGTGTAAAAAGTTTTGTGCAGTAATACAATGGCTGCAGGAGATATGGTAAAGATAGTTAAAATAAATTATATGTACAATCTCCATTTGTTAATGTAAACCTGAAAATGCTTAGAAGTATATCAAGAACATAAAACTTTAAGCTGAACAAGAGAAAGCAAAAGCATTTGTGAAAAAACAGTTGAAAACATATCGCTATATGGAAAACCCATAAACTTCTATAGTAGTAAACAAATTATATTAAACAACATTTCGTGTCCAAATAATTTGGGCTTCTGTGCTCTACAATATTGTAAATAAAAGTCTCATGTCCTACTCTGTAAAGCAGTTCACTTGTGTAACTGGTGACTAAACTACTTAGCCTAGCCTCTGTAACTGTTAGATATGCCCTCCTTTATAAGAGCCACATCCTTGTTTGCTGAAGCAGCATCATAATCTGACACTCTGGTGCAGAATGAACTGTGATGCACAACTACATAATATTATGCATGACTAGCGGGGCTGTTTGTCACTTGCATTAAATACTGCTCACAGTTTATAACTGTAACTGTAATATTTCTTCAAGATGTATGATAAAACTACACTTTACATCAGCACCCAGAGCAAGTCACAGCTGATTTATTTTAAAGATGACTTGCCTTATAATGTCAGCATCATTCTGAAGAATACACTATATAATTCTTCTTTGAATAATCTGGCATTTTCAGCTAGAACAAATAAAGGAAAACATTTTTCTCTATAACGTGAGATACAACAGTTAGCAAGTTTCAAAAACTACCATGACATAAGTTTGGAGAAAATATATTAAAAATAGAAAATACCAGACAGTGCTTAAAAGACAGAAATTACACTTTGTCTGCCTAGTTAATAACATTGTTAACTAATTTTACCAGTTACTTTTTGATGCATAGATATTAAGTGGTCCAATATGTTTAATTAAAATTTGCTTTGGTCTTCCATTTGTTCATATAGAAAGGATCCAGTATGCTTTATTAAAAACTTCTTTTGGTACTTAATTTGTTTCATCCTAAAATGGGATTTGCCTGAACTACGATGCTTTATTTAACCAAAATACAGACATTCAGATTTATAGCAAAAGGCTGAAATGTATAAAGCTGAAATAACACACCATTCTAATGTACCATCTTTGTAGGTATGTATTTTCAGTTTGGTAAGTAATTAATTTACCATTTATTTACTTGCGTTTAACATGTTTTCTTTAATTATGTATTTTATTGTTTATTTTAAATTTATTGATAGTGATGAGTAGCAGCAAAGAGAATGCTTTCAGATTAACACACAATTCAGTGCAGTTGAATAAGAAACATAAACAATACTAGAGATGCTTTACCAAAGACCCAGACCTGTCACATGACTCACACTGAGCTATGTACACTTGACTCACACCCAGCCATTTGCCCTCTTAAAGCTACAGCACGATTTGTATATATATATATATATATATAGACAGAGAGCGAGAGAGAGAGAGAGAGAATTCATTTTTTTTTCTGAAATATGTTTCTTTCCAAAAGCAATGCACACATTTATGTACAACTAGGAACAATAACATAACTGTAACTATACTTAGGTAACGTATACGTATTTATAGTAAATGTAGCTTTATGCAATGAACCCTGGTATGAACTATGTATACACAATCATAGTGTATGAGAAGCTTTTTAAGAAGGTATCCAAATCTTGACTTTCTACAGTCATTAACTGGCTTGTGATCGTCCTTAACCCCCTCACATTATCAGCATTCAGTCTCAAATTCTGAGGTAGTTTATATCTGGAAGACAATGTCGCATGTTTCATGTATTCAAATGAGACACTGAGACAGGGAATGCATTCAAATCAGTTATTATACAAACACACATCTATAGCTGTAACTAGTACATGTACTTTGAATTTCATATGCTTACTCACTCACTCATTACTTCTAACACACTCACATGTGCATCTCCATTCAAGCTTACATTCACACTGGCTGACTACACAAAATGGCACTGATCTCATACTTTTTCAGTAACTTATATGCACGTGCTGTCTAGCTACAGTGGCTGACTAGGTTCAATTTACACACTGATCTACATCCTCCCTCTTTAATTTTGTTCGGCATTGCAAATACGAGAACAAAGACATATTTAAGAGCTAGACATTATTTCAACATTTCAACAAAACAAAACTGACTTCAAGTCCAAGCCGCTGTATATTTAGGATTTGGTTTGCTAATTCTGATCTAGTTACATAGAAATTCTGACTGGGTTTAGCAACAGGGACAGTCTCTGGTTATTCTTTCAAAACTGGAGCATCAGGGTTTACATCAAAGTTGTTTGAAGAAACCACACTGTCCTTTTGAATTCGAACAGTTGACGAGTCACTCTGGGAATTAGAGTCATCAGCGTCACTGGTTCAGAGACAGGTAACACATGTCTACGATTCTTTCTAAAATCCATTCCTTCAGATTGTAAGTTATAAGATCTCGGTTCCTCACAAATGTTCTTCAAGATTCCCACTCACAACTTCTCCTTGTAGTAATGGTCTAAGGGATTTACTGGTCTTATCGTAGTACAACTTTTGTGACTGACATTTTCTCGAAAGTTGAGTCTTGACCACTCTGTTGTTCTTTGCATTTGGTACTAACAATTGTTTACTTATTAGAAGAGTTGTCCATGTCTGTCTGGACATCAGTCTTTGAGCAGGTGAACCAAGCAAGTTGTCTCGAGGAATGTTTCTGAGAGTGAGTAAGTTAAGGAAAACTTTGGCACCACCTCTCTTGGATTTCTCCAATAAGTGCTTTGAACTCTAAACTGCATATTCAGCTAAACCATTGACTTGTGGATACTCAGGACTACTGGTAACATGAACAAAGTCGCACTTCTCAGCAAATCTCTTGAACTGTTGGCTAGTAAACTGTGCACTATTGTCAGACATGACTTTGTGCGGACTATCATGGATAGAAAAATGTCTCTTCAGTTTTATAATGACTGTGTCGGATGCCAAGTTAGGAAGTAGGTCAATTTCAAACCAGTTTGAGTAAGAGTCTACTAACACCAAGTAATGTTGACCATTCCATTTGAAAATATCTGTGGCAACCATTGACCATAATTCAGGAATTTGGTGTAGGTGAAGCAGTTCTTTTGTTGATGCAGTTTGGTGCTGTTGCAAATTGAGCATGCTAGAGTTTCTTTCTCCATCTCTTTGGACATAGAAAGCCAAAATACAATGCCTCTTGTCCTTCTTTTAGTTAAATCAGTACCTGGGTGACCACAATGCAGTATTTTGATATATTCCTGTTGTAATGCCTTAGGTATTACCACTTTTTGACCTTTCATAATGATTCCATCTTCCATCACGATGAACTTGTCTCTGTAAGGAAAATACTGCTGAATGTCAAGTGGCAAACTGGTTTGTTGTGTTAGCTATCCTTGACTGATAATGTTTTTTAGCTTCTGGAGAATTGGGTCTGAAGCTGTGTGATTTCTTAGCTCATCAAGCCGTGATGACAAAAAAATTCTGACTTCCATGACTTCAAAGTCTGCTGTTTCATTTTCATACTGCTCTGTCATATGTCTGGGTGTGCGTGACAAAGCATTAGCAAGGCACAGGTGTTTGCCCTCTCTGTAAACAATATTGAAATTGTACATTTGCAATTTTAACATCATGCATTGCAATCGAGCTGAGGCTTTATGCATTGGCTTTTTCAAAATTGTCACTAGTGGTTGGTGATGAGTCTCTATTTGGATAGGTTTGCCATAAATATAATCCTTGAACAAGTGAAAACTACTGCTAAAGTTCTTTCTTTATTTGTGCATAATGCATCTCGGTTTGAGTTAAAATTCTTGACACATAGGCTACTGGTATGCTTCTCGAAGATATGCTGTATCAAGGCCATACTTTGAAGCATCACAAGAAAGAGTTACAGGTTTGTGAATATCATAATATCTCAATGTGGGTGGACTGTTAATTTTCTGCTTAGGTATATCAAATGCTTTTTGGTGTTGTTCCAAACAGGACCAGTGTGCATTTTTGCACGTCAACTCACATAATGGTGCAGAAAGCTCACTCAAGTCTGGGATAAACTTTCGTAAATAGTTGACCATACTTAAAAATGTTGATGTGTCATTCTCTGGAACTGGCATTTCCACAAGTACTGTTAGCTTGGACGGATATGGTGTAAGCCAGAACTGGTAAACAAATGTACCACATAAGTAACTCCTTTTAATTCAAATCTGCATTTCTGAGGATACAGTTTAAGATTTACTTCATGTGCACGACCTAGAACTTTCCTGAGATTTCTATTGTATTCATCTTCATCATTGCCTCCAGCAATAATGTCGTCTACTATAATAGCACATGGATAACCAGAAAAATTTGTTCCATGGCACGTTGAAAGACTTCAATGGCAGAACTGATTCCAAATGGCTTTCTCAAAAATCTGTATCTACCAAATGGTGTACTGAATGTAGCTAGCAATGAAGATTTGGGATCCAGCAAAATTTGCCAAAAAGAGCTTTTCACATCTAAGATTGAAAAAAACAGTGGAATTTGGCATGAGAATGGCTACCTCTTCTACTGTACGCATTGAATGATGAGGATGCTTAAGTGCTTTGTTTAAGTGTCTTGGATCAATACATATTCAAATATCATCTGAGCTTTTCTTATGAGTTATGACCAAGGAGGATACCCATTCAGTCAGTTCTTCTACTGGAGTAAGGACACCTAAATTCACCATTTTATCTAGTTCTTGTTTTACTTTCCTACTTTCCTACTGGAATCTTTGTGCTGGTCTGACAACTGGATTTACTTCTGGTTTAACTTCATGGAATATGTGACTGGAGGTTTACCAAGCATGTCTTTGAAAATATCAACATATTCGCTAAAAATATTTTGTGTAAAACTATCGTTGTTACTCATACCTATATGGTGAACCTCTTTATCAAATGAAATCAGTCCCATTCTCAGACTGTCTTTGAAGCCTAACAGTGACTGCATGTGTCTTTTGACTATGTAAAACTGCAAGTCATAGCTATTCCCAGCAAAATGACATGAAAGAACTACTGTGCCATCAGTTTGAATCTCTTCACCACCATAAGCAACTAATTTTGCACACTTTGCTGAATCAAGTTTCTCACCAGCTTTTACTCTAGCAAACATTTGTGCTGACATAACATTGCACTTAGATCCAGGGTCTACCTTAAGCTCTGCAGATTTCCCATTAATTTGTACAGTACAAAATAGTTCATTCTTTTCTGACAACTGATACACTACTGTATTAACTGTTTCATTGATCACAGAGACACCATGAACATAAAAAGTTTGCTCACAGCTCTCGGAGTTTGCTACAGTTGCTATCTAATCTACTTGCTTCTTTGGATACTCTTAATATAAGTCTGTGACACTTTAGACTTGCAAAGACTTTTGAAATTATTCCACTTTTTTCATTTGTGAAATTGCTGACCAAAAGCTAAACACTTTTCCCATTTATGTTCATGACTGCCTCCACTTTTCTGATAGTTAACAATAAGGTTGTGTGTGGCACCCTTCAGTTTATATTTATTTTTTGTCTTAACTTTCTGCTGTATAATATCAACATTTACACTAGCAGATACTGCAAACATGCTTTTGTCATTTGTAAGCATATTCGTATGCTTTTCTGTAATCTCATATATCTGGCAAATCTCAATGGCTTTCATCAATGTTATTTCACTATCTTGAAGCAAAATCTTTCTCACTGCATCATTATTAACACCACATACAGGATGGTCTTTTATCAACTCATCTCTTAGATCACCAAATCTGCATGTTTTTGCTTTATTTCTTAAGTTAGTAATATATGCTGCAATAGTTTCACCAGGCTTTTGATTTATTGTGCAAAATGTCCGCCTTTCCATTGTAATATTCTTTTGAGGGTTACACATTTCTCTAAATTTACGTTTTAAACACTCAGGGTGTTCCTACGTTTCAGCCTGTATCACAATATGGTGGTTTTCCCCCTCCCCTGCATACATGGCAGGTGCATACACAAATGAACATTCTCACTCAATGGCTTCTGAGACAGCTAAACTGAGCATTATAAATGCTCCTGTACAGACATCTTTATCAGAAAATGCAGCCTGCATGAAAATAACACATTCTTGCTCAAACACTCACCAATTCTCAGCAATATTATCAAACACCAATGGTTCACATTTGTGAAATCCCACTGCCATAACAACAAACTGCTTTGAAACATAAGTATAGACCTGGTACTTTTAATTTTGCTCAAATGCACAAAAATCTGTCCCAGAAAATGCTTTATTTTAACACAGCAAATATCTTGAACATTCCAGGCACTTTGAAAAATCTTAGTTAACTGTGAAAAAGTCATACATAGTGAAAATATTTGGACATTTTAGTCTTCCTGAACATTTTAAACACTTCAGACATTATTTCAAATACTTTAATCATTATGTTGTTATTTTGGACATTCTGAATATCTCGGAAATTATTTTGAACACTTTGAATGCTATGCCACATGTTTGGTGACTGAAAATCATTTGAAATAAATTTAAGTACTTTCAAATAACCGCTGACCTGTTTGTGAGTTCACTCCTGGATATTACTTCACTTCTGACTGCGTGTCTCATGGTTTGTGAGCTGTTTTAACTCTGTATCCCATTCTGACACCATGTCACACGTCTGGTGTATTCAAATGAGACACTGAGGTATGGAATGCATTCAAGTCATTTACTATACAAACACACATCAGTAGCTGTAACTTGTACATATACTTCGAACTTCGTATACATACTGACTGACTCATTACTTCTAAGACACTCACATTTGCATCTCCATTCAAGCTTACATTCACAGTTGTTGACTACACAAAATGGCACTGATCTCACACATGCTCAGTAACTTATATGCACATGCTGTCTAGCTAGAGTGGCTGACTAGGTTCAATATATACACACTGATCTACAGTCAACTTGCTTGGAATGGATACTGGAGGTGTAATTTCTTGAAATTACTTCTCTGAACCCTGATTTCTACTATGCCCTGACATGGCAGTATGTCTGTTAGTTTTAGCAGGTGACATTAGTTCCACCTATAGATTTGTGTATCATATCCTTGACTGCGGTATAGTCTGTGCTTATTTGAGTTTGTGATAGTTGTGGCTTGAAGTGGAATGCTGTGACTTATACCCTCTCTATTGCCTTTGAAGTAGAAAAAGTTGATAAATTATTTGCAATTCTATTAAAAAAAGAGCTTTTTGTATTAATTTACTACTTTTTAATAGCACTAATGATAGCTACCTACTCTCAGGATCTAGTGGTGCAAAAGAAGCCCGTCATAACAGTCACTGGGTACAACTTTGTATCAAACTATGCCAAACTGAACATTATTATATCTCAATCCTCCATATTCCTTATCTACTTTTGCTTTTCCATAATTTTTCTCCAAGCCCTCCTATTTCCCTTTATTTTAGCATAATCTAAGCTAAAATATTTTATTGATATTTCCAAATTATCTTTACTGCTAACCACCATCTTCTAAACTATTATCTCACTTTAAACAGTAGTTCTTGCATGACATTGTTGACCAAGCTTTCAATGATTAGCATACTTAGCTTTTATTAATGATGATTTGATAACTGTTTTGGGTAAAGTGCAATTGAACATGCAGGAAATCAGAAGCAAACTGCACCATGTCTACAAGCCCGAGCATGTGGCTGAATCTGGGTACCAGATATTGCAGCCAGAAAGGAAAGGAAAGGAGATCATGCAAACACTTTATTTCTGGGGAAGCCAAATGGCAAAGTGAAATAAAAAGCTGTAATGGTATATAACGGACTTTGCCTCGATGACTGTTTTTCACTGAAACCTAATTTAAGAGGAGAAAGTTCCAAATATCATTTTAATTGTATTAACTTATAGTTATTGAAAAATATGTTTTTACCTACAATGTTATGTTTGCATATTTTACTATTTTTATGTTACTTTCATTAATTGTTTGACAATTTAATTATTCTCATATATATATATATATATATATATATATATATATATATATATATACATACATATATATATATATATATATATATATATATATATATATATATGTGTGTGCATGTGTGTGTGTGTGTGTGTGTGTGTGTGTGTGTGTGTGTGTATATATATATATATATATATATATATATATATATATATATATATATATATATATATATACACACACACACACACACACTCACACACATGCATACTACTACTGCCCATAACTCTACTACCTCTTCATTATAAAAAGGCAGGTGCTTTGCTGTAGACAATTGTCATTTGAATTTTTGGTTCGTGTCTTTGGAGTTTGGAATAAACTGCATTCTCTAATAGCTAATAAACATTAAAGACTCAGTTGTAAATTAATTCATATAGTCTAAGTGTCTTGTAACTGCTGATATACTCTCTACTTTTACACTAACACGTCTTGGCATTAATGACCACAGCTAACATAATTAGGACTATAACTTACTGCTTATTACTCTTCCTTCTAAAGGGTACATTATCCTAATGCAGCCCGAATATCTAGTCAAACTTCATATACATAAATGCATGGAACTAGCCATTCACAACAGAACCAAGACACTCTCCTCCACAAAAAAGGAAGCCAATCGGGTGGTCCCCTGCCATTAATAAACTCTACAACAGAAGGAAGAAACTGTTGCAGAAAAAGGTGAAGTCTCATGACTGGAAAAACTCCCTTATTAGCCTCAACAAAAAGTTGAGATCCCTCATCAAATCCTCCAAAGCCTGCTATGAAGGCAGAATTGTGGCAGACACTAAAAACAATCACAAAGCCTTCTATAGTTATATCAAGAACCTCCACAGCAATACCCAGATTTGCTCTGAGTTACTGCACAATGGTACCTCCTATACTGAGCCAACAGATATTGCTAACATACTGGCCGACAGATTCAGTGCCAACTTTACCGCTCTCTCCCCACCAAAGGATCAATTACAATACCAGAAGAATGCCAGGAACCCAGCATTACTGCAGTACAGGTTAAAGCTGCATTTTTCAAGGCCAAGAATACAGCTTCCATGGAACCTGATAATATCTCTGGCTGTGTTCTACATGAACTACAAAGTGAACTAGCACCACAACTGTGTGCCCTGTTCAGTCACAGCCTGATCTCAAACTTTGTCCCTACCAAATGGCGCACTGCTACAGTCATCCCTCTCCATAAAGGCGGAGCAACTACAGACCGTGGGAATTATCACCCCGTTAGCCTGATGAGTCTGATATGTAAATCTATGGAGCACATCATCATGGACCTGATTAACAAAAAAATAGGAAATATCCAAACTCTAGACCCAATGCAATTTGGCTTTGTGAAAGGGAGATTATGCCTGCTCAACCTGGTGGGCTTCTTTGAGTCAGTCACCAGGGCCAAGGCCTTTGATACAATTCCTCACTCAGGAATTATTGATAAACTCACCAAACTAGGCATCAACCCCTACATTACTAGGTGGGTTGCACATTGGCTCACAGATAGAACACAGTGTGAAAGTAGTGGATTCCAAGTCAGTCTGCTGACCAGCCATGAGTAGAATCCAAAAGGGATCGGTCCTGGGTCCTCTCCTGTTTGGCATTGACTTCTCAAAAGTCCAGGCCAATACAAAGGGATTCTGGCTGACCAAATTCGCAGACAGCTGCAAGTTGGGAGCCATTATTAACTCCCCAAGTGATGCAGACATCCTACAGAAAGGCCTCCCTGAGACCAATGACTGGTGTCGAAACCATGGCCTTAAGCTTAATGCCAAAAAAATGCGTCGTCCATCCCCTTTGGTAAAAACTCAGTTCCCACTAATTGCCACATCGATGGGAGCCCTGTGAACACTGAAAGTGTTATAAGAGATCTGGGGATGCAGGTTAACAGCAACCTCTCCTTTGATCACCACATTGACACTGTGGTCAGAAAGTCCTGCTATCTGGCACATCTCATTACCAAGGGTTTTACATCCAGGGAGAAAGAGGTCATTGTCTCTCTCTACTCTTCCCTCATTAGACCAGTTATTGAGTATAATGGCATGTACCTCACTAGACACCTGCAACAGCTGGAGAGGCCACAGAAGTACCTCACAAAGAGGATTCTAGGCATTAAACACATGTCCTACATGGACAGACTCAGAAGACTCCAGCTATTCTCTGTCTCATATCGCCTACTTAGAGGTAATCTCTGCTTGACTTACAAAGCCATGTCTGACCCAGCTCTGTTAGAAATGCTACATCTAAAGAAATCCCAGTCCCTCCACCCCACATGCTCTAGAGACTTCAACCTCATTACCACAATCAACAGAACATACTGGAGGGACAGGTTTCTCACCCAAAGACTGCCCATGCTCTGGAATAGACTTCCCATACATGTCAAGCAGAGCACCTCGCTGACCTCTTCAAAAGAAATCTTGATGAGTGGATGGGTCATAGAAAGTTCACCCTGGGGATCACTCCAGTGACTCTACTTGATAGAAGCACTGGGAACTAATGTCGGGTGGCATGATGCCAGGGCACTTCTGTGGGCTAGTCTTGTAAAGGCTCCAAGGCTATTAGCCTAGTACACACCTATGAACATATATATATATATATATATATATATATATATATATATATATATATATATATATATATATGTGTGTGTGTGTGTGTGTGTGTATATGCATATATGGTTCTGTTATGTTTGTTCAGAAGAAAAAAATGTTGAATCAAATAATGTCAAAAGCACAAAATTTAGTGGAGGGGGAAAGTCCCCCTGCACCCTCATGTGGGAGGATGTGTTCCACACACCCTCTGCTAATTATATATGCTCACTCTGAGATCTCACAGCAGTCAGGAAAAGAAAAATTCAGTTTTCAAGAGTTGGTGTTTTGGGCATTTTGTATTTCAATATTTTGTTTATTTTTCAGTCAAAATGGCATGGAAGCCTGTATCTATATCTATATTGATATCTGTATCTATATAAATATATAGATATAGATATGGGTATAGAGTACTGGATCAATTGTGCACTTACACCAACACCTGTTTGGTCGACACCATTTGACTGATGTACACAGATGGCCCACAGGTGTGCAAGATCAATAATTTCTGGCTAGAGGAATTTTACCTTTCCCCAGGAATTATGCGATCTCAGAGTTAGTATATATAATTATCGGGGAGTGAAGGGGGACTGGACTCCCCTGCAAAAAGTTGGTTTGCTCCACTGGAATAATAACTGGATCATGTGCAGAACATGTCTGCATTTGTAGTTTCAGTGTTTTCATGCAAGGATTCTGTGTGTTTGCTTAGGTGCACAGTCACTCCACTGCTCTATACCCATATATATATATATATATATATATATATATATGTATAAAAAATTATATTTATATATGCACGCACACACACACACACACACACACACACACACACACACACACACACACACACACACACACACACACACACACACACACACACACACACACACACATGTATATACACATCAGTTTTGGCCAACGAATAATGCATCCTGAGGAAGAACTGAATTGTCTGAAAACTAGGGCTGACATTTTTAAAATAATAAAATAAGTGAAAACCAGGTATGTTGGTGTTTTTATAGCATCGAGTGGGTTTTACTCTGTTGGTGGCATATTTACTACTGTTGTTTCTATTTTTCTTACCATATTCCAGTGTACAGGCTCAATGTATGTGGGTGTACTCTTTAATTAAGCATATCTCTCAACCTCTTAGCATTAATACCATAGTAGTGGTCTTTAAAGTTATAGCAGGGGGTCAGAAAGAGAAGCACCCTTCTGAAAAGGAGGTCTTTAGGTATCAGACGTCATATAGTCACTGATGAATGTTTGTGTACTTATCTCAGTTGCTTAATAATGGGAACTATTTTAAACAGGTATGACTTTAGGAAGAAAATCATAAATCTGGGGAGAGGATGGTTAAATCTCAGGTCAATATCTTAATTACTAAACCTAAGAGCATGTATGTATGCTTATCTGATGATGTCTGCAATGAGCATACATTTCCCTATTTATACTGTACTTTCAGGTAATTTTTCTATAGTGACAGTAAAGTTCTTTGCAAATGTGCTGGAGCTGTATGCAAAGACTTCTTAAAGACACTTTGAAGGGGTTTGAGATCAGATCCTACTATGACTCTTTTCTAAGTATGCAACCATAGCAGCAATTTTTGTTTAGCTTGTCTGTGTATTATGCTAGGCAACAGTTCTTCCGCATTGCAACAGAACTACTCCTTACTGACTTGCATGAACTTGTAGGGTTGTGGGCAGTGACATATAATATTTTATAGTAGGTGCTGTAGACAGTAACCTATTTAGCAACTCAAAATTCTTCTGTAGAACTATTTACCAGTACCGCTTTGCCTCATTGTGTAGCAGTTTTCTTAATGTCACTTTGATCTTTGACAAGTATTGAATAAACTTTGATAGATACAGCACTGGTCCCAAAAATCACATCAGAGGTCTCTGCACATTCACAACTACACTAGCTTTATGAACATCTGGATACAGACCTTTCTCAGTCAACACATATACTTTAAAGCAGTGCCCAAAAATCTTACATTTGGCTTTCTTTACTTTCAAACCATGAGATCTCAGTCAGTATAATAACATGAACATTCAGCTGTCATGCTCCTGCATTATAAACTCCCTACCTGAAATGTCTCAAGTAATATTGACTACTCCCTCTAAGCCCTCAGTCATGATGACTACATCTCTCTCAAATAGGTCTAGTGCTGATGAAACCCCAAAAGGTAGCCTCATGAATTTATCTTCTGAAGGTTAATTAAAGCTATGCCATCATCTAACTTGTTCTGCAAAAATCTTTGATATGCCTCAAGTACTGAAAATAATCTGTTTTTAGCCATTGCTACTTACCAGTACTTTGGTAGTTTGACATTCATAGCTTTCCATCTTGATCCATTTGTTAAGGTCTTGCAGATCAGTATATATATTATGACATTCTGTTTCATGATTGTTACTATACCATTAACCCTGACTCAGTGTGTTTGACTATGACTCCAAGTGACTCCATAGGCATAATTTTTTTTGTATCTTTTTGCCCCCATGCCTATTGACCAGCAAGCCTTCCACAATCAATTTTAAGCCAATTCATTCCTCCATGTTGGGTATCCTCTTCACAGAGGTGAGAGCAGCTGTACAGAAGAGCCACTATTTAGGCAGGCTGGCATGAAAGAGCTTTGAACCCAACCCTTTTAACTTGCATCCACTTCGACTGCCAGAAGAGGTGACTTCATCTCATAGCCTGAGTTAGTCTTGCTTGTCCCCCATACAAGGGCACCAAAGTGACCATACTTCCATGTCCCCAGGCCAGAAACTACCTGCTGCCATCACCATCAGCAACTCTCATCATTCTGGATACCAGCCATAAGGGATTTTTCTCTAGACCTTAATCCCATCCCCCACCCTCCAAGAGTTGATGCCAGACTTGCATCACCACACATCTCAAGTGGGTACAAGCTGCCGCACATATGGTCCATGAGAGCTACCACCACCAGGATTCAATGCCAAACTGACACTGCCAAAGTCATTGCTAAGCTTCAACTTGTTCTGGAGCACTAGGTGACAGGGAGCCACCTCTCTCTCTCTCTCTCTCTCTGTGTCCACTGGAGTGGACAACCTGGCAAGAGCCCCCCCCCCCACCTGACTCTTCCAGTACCTATGCTGCTTCTCCAAATTGGATCTTCTAGGTCCTAGTCTGGATATTATCCTTGTATGCTTCACAACTAAGCTCATAAGGATAAATTCTTGTACAGTTTTAGCAGGGCATGAATTACTGGAACTAAGAAGTGATGTATTTACTCAGTACTCATCCCACAGACATCCTATGTTTTCACACAGCTCAAAACACTTTTCTGTCACTCACATTCTGCACTACAGCTTTTTGTATTTTGTGACTTATGCTCCTGTACTTGCAATGACGTGCTAATCACAAACACATTTTGTTACATTTTCTAGCTGTTGTAAGTTATTTGTCAGTAGAATTTTGTAAATATAGCTTGACTGAATTCTGCTCACTACATTTAACATTTGACTGCTATTATATAATATTAACTTTAGTACTGCTAAAATATTGAAAATGAACACCTCTGCAAATGTTCCATACTTCCTTGTCAATATTCTCACAGTTCTGTATCACAGCTTGTTTCTGCATGACATCAGTATGAGAAAATTGCATACTCTGGCTGAAAAGTCTTTTTAGTACTCAGGCCAACAGAAAGTAAGCCATTTTGTATCTGTCTTACAAGAATTAATTTCATGATGCTCAATATAACACAAGCATCTCTGCTCAAGATACTTCTTTGTTTTAGCTGCAGCTGCAAACTAATATCTGGGATTTACAGACAAGTGTTTTGTGGCTGTACAGAGCTAAATTACAAGGACCCCATACTGTGACATGGCCTGTAGCTCCTTAGACATGAATCAGGGCTCCCTAGTGATGGTAGTCAGGGAAACCAAGTGCAGAGGAAATTAGTGGTGTCACATTATGGGGACAAACAGCAGTAGGCAGATTTAGTAGAGGAGTCACACTATCAAAGAATATGTGCCGAGAGTAGTTGACATAACAGAAAATGTAAATGTGCCCAAGAGTATACAAGGTTATATGCAGTTATGTATGCAATGAGGCTCCTCACTTCTGCTACATACTCAATGGCAGATAGGATGAGAAGGAACAGCACACCAAGGTGCCAATCAGTTGCATCATATAAACATATAGAAAAGAGGGAGATAGAAAAGCAAGAAATGGGGGAATATTAAGCAGAGGAAAACACATAAATGATAAGAATAAGGAATAAGTGGAGGGGAGGAAGAACACTTTTGCCACTTTTTTGCAGGAAAGGATTCCATTTTCATATAAGTGTTTAAAAGTAACAAGGAAAGGTAGAGATAAATAGCTGGGGAGGGTTACAAGAACCAAAGGTTGCAGTGGAATACACACACAAAAAAAGAAAACATAAAACATATATATAGACAAATAGGGGAGGTACTGGCATAAAAGGTAGAGAAAACAGCGGATGATCACATAATGACAAAGGGTGGACACATTGATGGGGAGGACTAGAAGACAAACAAAATCTGGGAAGTGACACACACAAGGAAAGCAACACAGGTTCATAGCTTCATGGATGTGTGCTAGGTTTATGACCACAAGTGCCATCTTAAGCTTAGACATGCACCCCAAATTTCTGACAAGTTGTGGTACCCTTTGTAAGCATACACAGGGTTTGGGACATGGAAAATTTACAGGCAGGGGCCTGGAGTGTCAAACCAGGGATGAATTTCCTGTTCCTTATCCAGTTGTCCAAGTTACACTTGAATTGGGTTAGGGAGGAATTCTGCTTTACATAGATGGGGAGCCTGTTCCAGAGAATGGGTAGGCTCTGCGATACATACACATCTCTCCAGCAGATCTTATTCATATCACTGGCAAGGTTTAAGTCTTTAGAATCAGTAATTTTAGTACTGCTTGTTTTGTAGATATGCAGGAGGTCCATCAGAGTGGGGGTTCAACAATGCTACATATGTCAGGCATATATCACTTTCTCTTTTCATTGATAAAAAATTCTAACTTTTGTACTGCATGTTATGCACATTATTATAATCTTTATACAAACTTTATTCTCAAGCCTTTTGTTAAGCTCTAATGTTTTCATGTAAAGTACATTATGTATTGTTTGCATACAACTTCATTGTCAGATGTTTTCCTTTATGTAACTTTGTAAAAACTGTCTGGAGCTTTTCTCCTCAGGTTTCCACTGAAAATGGGCCACTGGCTCAGTTGGACTAACCCAGTTAACAAACGACAAATAAATAAATAAATAAATAAATCTCCCCTCAAAAGCCTATATAAAACAGAATAAATGGATAGGACTTCAAGGCAGTCTGCAAAGGACAAGTTATTTCTACCTTGTATTCTTTCAGTGAGGAAACTTTGAGCATGTTCCAGTTGTTAGATGTGACTGGTTCAGTGCATTCCAAAGGGGACACTGTATGCAATGATAGGTCCGATAAATGCTGTATACAGTGGAACAATGACCTCCTTGGACCTAGATGCCATACTTTTGTTTATAAGTTGCAGAACACAGACTGATTTCCTCACTAACATTACCAGTGATGGTCAAAGGCTTGTTTACTGTCTATGTGCACCCCAAGTCCCTGACTACTGAGTCAGATCTTAGGGAAGTATTGTTAATTTGATAGTTACCAGGGGTGGCTGACTTCCTGAAATATACTATTATACATTTCTTGGAATTTAGGTTTAGTCCATGACTCTGAAACCAGGTATTTGTCTGTGACAGCCTTTCTTGGAGAATGTTAGTGTCTGTAGGGGATTCTAGAACTGCTCCTAATTTGCAACTGTCTGCAAATTTACTCAGCTAGAGACTGCTGATGTTGGCCTTGACTTCAGAGAGGTAGATACCAAAAAGCAGTGGATCTAGGACCAATCCCTGAAGGACTCTGCTGGTGACTAGCCTCTTTGTAGAGGTGGACTCCCCAATTCTAGCTTCCTGGTTCACATCTGTGAGCCATCTGGCTATCCACTGGGTATCTGGCGGTTTCCTATGTCATTATTGATTATTTCCATGATAATTCTTTTCATGGCTTTGCATATGATACTAATAGGACTTATTGGTCTGTAGTTTCCAGGGCATGTAGATGTCCTTCCTTTGTGCAGAGGGATGACAGTTGCTAGTGACATGCTTTCATAGGGTTTCTGTGAATAGCTCTGTGTAGGAAGCATTGTTCTCAGGGTTTAAGGGGGGGGGGTTCACATTTTGTCAGGTTATCACTTAATATTAGAAAGTTAGCCTTAAAGTAGCTCCTGAACATTCCAAGGTTAGCTGGGATTCTGGGTTCTATTTTCACTTTCAAAGGAGACTGTTTTGTGGTCTGACCTTACCAGAAAGGACATTACACTTGGGGGGGGGGGTGCAGCATTCTTACATATATTAGTGAGGGCCAGATCTAGTATGTTTGCATCCCTGATAAGTATATTGACAATCTGCTCCAAGGCGTTAGTATTTACAAACTCCAGGAATCCCTGTGCCTACACATTTATTGTTGTATACATTCCCAGCTAATAGTGTGGGAATTAAAGTCATCCAAGAATATGGTATTGGGTTGGATGATGAGTGTTTCCAGTAAGCTTAATTATGAGTTATGGATTTCCTGGATCATAGAAGAGGGCCTATAGCTTGCAAGGAAGAGATTTTACCTCTGGTGAGTTGAACGTGGTGACGCTCAAGTACAGCATCCTGTTTGACCAGCTTTGAAGTATGTTTATTTTTTGATGTAAATCAAGGCACCCCCACCTTAGTAGCTGGTCTAAATGCGTGGAAGGCATTATAGTCTTGCACTGCCGAGGTGCTCTTCATGGCTTTAAATCATGTCTCATTGAATGCACAGAAATTAGAATTGTCTAAGGTGAGGAGAACTTGCAGAGAGTGGAGTTTCTTGTTTAGATGCCCCACATTGAGCAGTAGCACCTTTAGATTTTCTTGGTTTTGCTTTGCTATGTCAGACTTATATTCATTTTAGAAATTGCCTAAAAAAGGCTTTATGGGGGAGGACAATGTTTCAGCTAATATGCAAAAGCCTAGAGGGAAGAAGTGCAAACCATTGTTGGCAAAGCAGCTTGGTCTGTTAACCATCTACTTTCATGCTGACAAATACTGCACCCCATTAGAATGATACCAGAAACTAAGACAATTATTAAAGTCATCTTCTGTTTGTATTCTGGCATCATACTTGGAGAAGGTAGAATGCTGCTCAATGCTAGGCTCATACTAGCCTGGGACACATATTCTGAGAGATCTATGATGTGTCTCATCATATAGTCTAGGAAGACATACTGGTACTTGTGCTCCAATGACCTGAGTGCGTGTTTAATACGGTGGATCCTGGCTCCTGATAAGTAACTGACCATGGCTTTCTCCTTACTCTGCCTGGAGAGTGAGACATCAGTGTGTCTCACAATGGAGTTTCCAATGACCAGAATGTTTACTTGTGTGGTGGTTTGCCTTATAGGCTAAGAAGTAGAGGCTCCATGAGATATGTCTGTATTTGTTGATGTGGGTGTTGTTTTGAAAGAGGCAACTGGAGCTGCTGAGGTCATCTGTTATGCGTGCTTCATCTAGGAGGTCTTTGGTGTTTCAGAAGGTTACATTTAAGTGCCAAAGCATATGTCGGTCTATGTGTCTGCTTTGTGCTGTGTGTGATGGGTGCAGCATGTGTACTACTGACAAGCTGATTGACATTAGGAGTGCTTTTATGTGAGGATTTTGCCTCCAGTGACATTGTATAAATATATCTCTCACACACCTTATCAGTGAATTAGCTGTCTATCAGTAAACATGTGGCAATTTATACATTACCTCAGGATGCACATATCCACCAAGTTCGTAACAGAGACAGTGGAAAAGTACATATCAATGGCAGCAGGCCTTTTTTATGGTCAAATTAACATAAGGGACGGGAACTATAGAGTCAGTGTGTTTAACAGTAGCAGGGTGGTGAACATTTTAAATTTCTCTGTGATTCATAAGAGACACAGCTGTGGTTTCTTTCCCAGTTTAAATATGTAATAAAAACAGAATATGATTAAAACACAGTGTAATGAAAATGCACCACAATTTACAAAGCAGAAGAAAACAATAAAGCAATACAAACTGCAACAAAGTAATATAAGGAAAATACACTAACAGCCAACAATGGTAGAGTCTGAGTGAGCTTTTCTCAGAAATATGGGGATAGGGAAGGGTACATGGCAGATGCCCCACCACCCCAGACATCAAAATTCACAGACATCAGTCACCTTTGGGACTGATGTTTTTTTACCAGATGTGCCTTATGTGACCTGATGGTCAGATCCTGCCAGCCAAAACTGTGTGGCACAGAAGGAATAAAGTCTGTATTGATAGCATGGCACATTATAGTAGTTTTTCAGAAACATCTGCAATAAATTCCCTTGTGAATATAACCACCAGGCTGTGAGTGCTGAATCAGTATGATAAAAAATGTTGTCACCATTTTACAAGAGACCATCCTAATATGAGCTGTCATGGAATTGTAACTTTACTGCATTAGGGAACTGACTTTTAAAATAAACTGAGGAGAGATGGGACACCTGGCAATATAATTGTGCACTGGACTGAATAGCAAGGAAGGATCACAGAAACATGGATAGAGAGGAACAGCTGCATCTGAGTGTGTGTGAACATATCAGAATGGCATGAAACTGTTATGCCTGTTTGTGATTGGAGATACACAACTTTCACTGCACACAGAGCACAGGACACATTACACTTGGCATGATGAAGCATGTCAGTGCATTTTGGGGGAGGAAATGAGCAGTACTTTATAGGGGTTCATTATACTGATGCAAGAATGTGTGTCATGATAACAAGAACTTAGCTACAATACATTTAGGAAAACAGGGGAAGTAACACATCACAGCAGAAGACAGGTAAGTGAGTGCCTTATGGGGTTGGAGGCAGTGTTAAGTCGTATGGGACTTCCATAGTCAGCCATGCATAGATACAAACCAACATGTGTAACCCACAGGTGGACATGACTTATCAAAGGACCACTGGAGAGTTAACAACTAGAAAAGTTCATGTAAGAGAATGAGGTGTTACTTTATGCCCCACCACCACCACCACCACTACTCACAGTGCGCATACATCCTAGCCAAAAGGTAAAGTAGACTAACATTTTTGGGACTGGGAGTGACAGTGAGTGGTATAGGAAATCAGAGCTGTGGATGCCCATAATAGGAGTCTCTATCAGGTTTGGTGAAGAGTAACCAATATGCTATTGCATACAAAAACAAGACATGGGAAAAAAAGTCATACACCAATACAGAAATGACAGGTGGAGGAGTTCTTATCTATGGAAGGGGAGCTGACCCCATGCTACGTGGTAGCTTGGATGTGGGAGTTGGCCTGAAGATGACTACACTATTATCTGTATGGGATGCAACATTTAACATTAGCTACTGCATTACCATATTATACAGTACAGTTCATGTGAGGTACAACTTATTCAACAATAGCCTCTTGTGTATCTGTCCTACCAATATCTCTTGTCTTCATCTACAATGGTCTGCACAACAAGATATGTAGGTAACTATATGGTATTCACAGCTTCTGTGATATATCTGCATGCTTGCTGTGTGGAGATGTGAGTTGTACATATTATAGTGCTGCTACATGTGTGTTGCTTTTCAACTTTCATAATTTCTACTTCTGGAGGACAAACCGCAATAAGACAGCATAAGCCCAATGTTAACAGATCACCTGTGCCTGATGGTGATAGCAACATGCACATGGCACTGTCTGATGACACAGCAGCACCCTCTGTAACACTAATAGTGGAGGCCTTATACACCCCCCCCCACATATTATAATCCCAAGCAGGGACAGGCTGAAGCTCCAGCCTCACCAGTGACTGGTAAACATCATATGACTGTAAGCCCCCTATAAAGTTACATAGGATTCCCCGGCACCAATGGCTTCTGCAAGCTGCACTACATCTAACATGCATGTGTACCCCACTGAGGAGAGGCATGGACACCTATGATATCAACATGGCTCATTGTCTGTCCCGGACGTGGGTCTTACACTTGACTTTAATCTGCGCATGTGCAGGTTAATTATGAAGACACATACCTCTGATATCCACAAAACTATGGAGCTCAAGAATGAGTTGTGTTGCTACTAGGATGATGTTCAATATCTGCATAGGGAGTGGGATGACATCCATCACCTGCATAGTGGAACTGAATATAGGGACAAGGAACAGGTTGTGCATTCTAGGTCAGTGGTGGCCAACATGGCATCCACTTGTGTGTCCATGCAGCTTATGATAAATTTACTCTTTTTTTCTCTGCAAGTTCTGCTGTCCATGGGCAGGGGAAAGATCCTGATGCATGACAGGTAGTCATATGCGGAGCATAACTGGATGATACAGACCATTCCTGGGACAGCATCACTATCAGCTCTGGTCACACAGGCATTTGACTGTGGCTCTTTAAACATATGTTGCCACTAACACTTCTTCAGATCCCCCACTGCAATAACTCACCAGGCTGTATGCTCCTACTGACAAAATTCTTTATCATCATCATTATCCTCTGTGGACAAATGGAGGACTATCTACTCTTATATGTGTCCATTTTATTGGTTGTGGATGTTGTACATCTGATTACTTCCAATATAAGACACACATCAAGGTGCTTATGCGCAGTCCCTTAATTCTACACAGTCCCTGCTATAGATTCTATCATGCCACAAGACTGCAGCCCACTACTGTATACAGTACTAATATTCATGGCAAAACAACTCCATCCAACTTCTTGAGGATGTAATTTCTAACTCCTTACAACCTGCTGTGCTACCAACAAGCTTCACTCTTATGATAAGATTGATTTCTCCTGTCACCATGTTCTCCCACCTGTGCAAATCATAATGACTATGCTATTCTCAAACATTAACCCAACATGGTAAATTCACTGTATTCCATAGCCTAGGTTAGATAATGAAGACATCATTTTATTTTGTGTTGTCTGTGTCATACCCAAAACTTGTAGACCAGATGCCACTTCTTTGCCAGTGTTGTGATGCATTGTGCCTGACTCTTCTCCACATGGGGGTCTGATGCTACCTGTTTCTCCTCTGTCTAGCTGCCCTGGTCCTCATCCATTGCTCCATCAGTTATGATGGACCCTGCTGGGATGGTTCTGTATTGCTGAAGCTATTTCTTTCTAACCATATTATACAAAATGGTGCATACTATGAATATCTGGCTGCATGTCTTAAGCAAATACCATATGGTCCTTCTTGATATACCTAAGAAGTAGAAGTATCCCTTAAGTAGATCAAGCATCCATTCCCCACTGTTCCATGTCTCTGCATGCACAGTGCCATATGTCATCTCTGCCTTGGTATTGGTGTTGCAGATAGGGGTGTCATCTCTCATGGCTCTAATGTATATCCAGCATCTCCTCCAGCACACAATGGTGACACCAGTATATGTGGCCTCCTACTTGATTGCAGTTGTATACAGCAGGCTTTGTACCCACTTACACATGCACATACCCTCTAGAAAGAAGCCCACATATAACAGACATAAGAATTATCAGAAGTGAATGAGTGGCACGCAGGCACATTACAGATGATAGCCTGTGCACTGCACATCAATTGGCAGTTGAGAAAGTGGAAGCCCTTACACTTGATATATCTGGCACTCTGTGGACCCCATCAGGGCCTTGATGGTGATATGCATGCATTTAATGGTTCCCAGGATCATAGAGAAATGGGAAATATCTTCGAACACCCACCTAGTGGTGGGTCTCTCCTCCACATCCTAAAACATGACACTGAGGAACATGTGTAGGATCCATAATGCTGATGGCTGCAAAATTCATAGTATGTCCTCTGTAGGTTGCGTGAAAGTACCTGGTGCTAGGATGATTAAATTTCCACATATGTTAGTGCCTATTTGAATGGGAGTCTACACATTCTTCTTGTTACCAAATGTGGGCAGCACAATTCAACAAACTCAGATATAGTATTCATATCCACACAAAAGTGGTACACAATCTCCTGGTTGCCTATATGTCTGTAAATTAAGTACTGTTGGTACTATCTGCATTGACATGGAGGGCAGGGGCTTGCCACACTGTAAGCACAGGCTTGGAGAGTGTCCATTGGCACATGTTTATCTGCTATAGCTTCTATTATTGTGTAAATTCTAAAAGCCTGTACAAAAAGTGTTGGTATTTAAAAGAAGTGGCTGTTGTGGTGCCAGGCACAAGTTTTATACTTTTCTTAATCACTCTAGCATCTTTGATGGGATCATTTTCATATCTGATGTCCTGTTTTTGCATCTTGAGCCTCATAGCCTTATCATTATGTAGTCACTTGCATATCCTAACTGCAATGTTCTTTTCACCTAACTCAGCCATTATATTCTATCTGTGTCTGTGAATCACCTCCTTCCTTGGAATCACTGCTCTTCAAAATATTTTATGCAGGTCACTGCATTGTGTATGAATACAGGCCAATAGCTTGTACTTTTTTACTGCACATTCAGCTTAACCAGATTTGCCCATTGACTTACACTTGTTGCCTGAATAATGCAATGGCATGCATACTGTATTATACTCCTTGCTGTTTAAATGCAATTTTTAGAAGAAGATCATGGCATTATATTACATTTTGCAGCAGTGTCCAGTTTAAACACAGCTGTCTTGCCATTTGTCTACAGCTCTCAAACCAAACTCCAGTTCTACCCAAGTCACATCTTTAATAGTATGTAACCATTTAATCTGGCCATTACTAGATGCACTGTGGCTGCACATAGTAATCTGATAAATCAATAAATGTCTTCAGTACCCACAAACATTTTTCCTTCTGAATACTCTTTTGACTCAAAAATAATGTCTAGTTGTTGTACTTGTTTCCATTTTAAACAGACTCTGGCAAAATCATTATTATCTCCACAAAGTATGAAAACTTGATTTTTAACTTTATTGTTTTCTTTTTTCATGTCTAAAGCCACAACATTTCTACAGTGTGCAATTATGTCATACTCAGTTGTTACCAGGCACTGTATGGATGCTGTGTGACCACCTGCAGATTCATATTTTTTATTTATGAGTGAATTTAGGCTTTTTTTTTTTTTGCTTTATTTTCATACCTAGACCTTATTTTATCATATTTGTAAATCTTCTTTGGTGCTTTTGTTTGCACATTTGATAGTTTGTTCACTCTGAGCACATCTGTTGCCCTCACAAATGTTACATAATTTTCTCTTAATAGTCTGCCTCTTTGAATATCATTTCGGATTCCACAGAGTATTCTGCCTCTTATAAGTGACTCAGTCAAGTTTCCAAATTTACAGGCTTGCTCTCTGTGCTTGCTATTAGCAATAAAAATATCTGTTTTCTGAAATCCTTACTTTCTAATAAAAATTAAATGTTTGACATAATGTAGGTACTTTGTAGGATTGCAACATGATGGAAATGTGATTTTCAAGACTGCTTTGTATTTCTTTTCTTTAAAATTGAATGAGTAAAACACCTTGGTGGCTTATTTGTTAAGAAGATGATCAACAATTGCAAAGTACTTTGCTAAGGGAAGGGAAAACTGCTCATGTACTTTTCAAAAAAAGCTCCAAACCAGGCATGTCCAAGGGTCAGCTTCTGGTGATTTGTTCTGTTCACCTGGTGAATCTGGACATACTGGGGCAATGCAGCAATTGCCTCATGTACACAGACAACCCTCTCCTCCTACCACCCAACACTACAACCTGTGAGAGATACACTTACATAGCCAAACTGGAAGCAAAGCTCTCTCCACCCAAGATTGTGTTAGACAGTCAAGAGGAGAAGGTTAACACCCACACTACACATCAAGCAACACATAGCCCTTCTAAACTCACACCACCAACACCCACTGATAGCAACACTAAATTCACATATGTGGAGGCCCTTAACTGTAACCTGCCCAAGCAACAAGGACCTCCAAAGCTGAAACGCAAACAAACACCAATCACAACCAAAGTGTCACATAGCTCACAACACCAGTGTGCCACCCAGCAACAGCCCCTAAGGCACGACAACACACCTAACACTTTAGTCATAGGTGACTCTATAGTCAGGCACACTGATGTCCCACTCACCAGGCTGAACAAGGAGAAAATTACAGTCAGCTGCCTGTTAGGTGCCAGGATCCACCACATAACGCATGCACTCAAGTCACTCCACAACAAGTACAAATATGACTCTGTCATTGTCCATGCTGGAGTGAATGACTTGAGACGTACATCCCTGGACTACATAAAAAGAGACATGGAAGAGCTCTCGGATCATGTGGGCCAGGCAGGTATGACCCTAGCCCTGAGTAACTTCCTGCCTTCGCCCAGAATGATAACGCAATATAAGGACAAAATGATTGACTTCAACAATTGGCTAAACTTCTGGTGTCACTCAAAGGGGATCCAATATCTGTCTGCCTGGGAAGACATGATCGACAGACCACGATGCTTTGCCAGAGATGGTCTGCACCTGTTGCTCCTGGGATTCAGTTTACTGGCTAAGGCTCTTGCAACCCCATAATGCCTTTTTTAGGCAAAGTTCAAAGGACAAAACCACCACCGTAACAGGTACAAGGATGCAAAATATGAAGGTAATGCTACTCAATGCTAGAAGTCTAAACCTCAAAATGCACACCCTTGAGGCACTCCTAAAAATGGAGAACATTGATATCTGTGCAGTAACTGAGACCTGGTTCAAGGCTTCAGAGAGCACCCCTGCAATACCAGGTTATAACTCTTACCAAACTTTTCAGCCACCAAACCAGGATCGAAATACTAAAGGTGGAGGAGTGTCCATATTCACCAAGGATATTCACACCACCAGGCTAGTTTCCCAACACAATGCGTCTGAAATTCTCCAGGTGCAACTAACACTAGGTAAGACTGCAATCCAAAGTGTAGCTTGCTACAGGTCCCCCACCATGCCCCAAGATTCTCACTACACCTTCCTAAACATACTGGAAAATATTAAGATACAACCAAACCCCCTAATACTGGGAGATTTCAACTACCCTGCCATTAACTGGGAAAACTACTCATGTACCAACACCTTTGCCCAACATTTCTTGGAATTCATAAATTCCAACACCCTGGATCAACTAATCCATAGTCCCACCAGGGGCTCCAATATCCTAGACCTGGTAATTACCAACATGGGAAATCAATGCTTCACACCTATGGTCACCCCCTCATTGGTCAGGTCAGACCATAAGCTAATCACCCTAAACATCCACATCCCACCCCCACTCCCCAGTAAGGAAACCTCCATAAAAAACTTCTCCAAAGCCAACTTCATGCTACTCAAGTCAGAAGTGACAAACTTCATGACACCCATGCAGACGGGAACTGAAAGTTCGACTGCTGAGTCCTACACTAAGGCACTGTACGAACACATCCACTCATGCATGAATCGTGCCATCCCAAATAGAACCAAGATGCTCTCCTCCAAAAAAAGGAAGACTATCTGGTGGTCCCCTACCATAAACTAACTTTACAACAAAAGGAAGAAACTGTTGCAGAAAAGAAGAAAATCCCATGATGCAAAAAATTCCCTTACCAGCCTAAGTAAGAAGCTGAAATCCCTTGTAAAATTCTCCAAACTAGTTACGAAAATAAAATTGCCAAAGATTCCAAAGATAACCACAATGCATTCTATAACTATGTCAAGAATCTAAATGGCAATGCTCAGATCTGCTCTAAGCTACAACAGAATGGCATTAAATATACTGATCCCAAGGATATTGCCAATATCCTGGCAGATCAATTCAGTGCCAACTTCACCCCTTAAATGGCCCATCTCAATACTGGAAGATTGCCAAATTCTGGTAATAATGGCCACACAGGTAAAAAATGCACTTTCCAAAGCTAAGAATACAGCATCCATGGGACAAGATGACATCCCGGACTGTGTACTACATGAACTACAAAATGAGCTGGCACCTCACCTAAGTGTCATGTTTAATCATACCCTCACCTCAGACTTCATGCCCACTGAGTGGCGCACAGCTACAGTTATCCCACTCCACAAGAGGGGATCCACCTTGGATCCCAGGAACTACTGCCCCATCAGTCTGATGAGCCTGATCTGCAAGGCCATGGAACATATTATCATGGAACTTATAAAAAAAAGATATTGGCAACCTTCAGTCACTGGACTCCACCCAGTTTGGGTTCATGAAGGGCTGATTTTGTCTCCTGAACCTGATTGACTTCTTCGAATCAGTCTCCAGAGCCGTAGATGAGGGTAAGACAGTCCACACAGCCTATCTGTATCTGGACCTCGCCAAAGCCTTTGATACCATCCCCCACTCTGGAATCATAGATAAACTTACTAAGCTGGGCATTAATCCCTACATCACTCGATGGGTTGCCAACTGGCTTACTGACAGAACCCACACTGTAAAAGTAGCTGACTCCAAATCCAGCTCCAGACAAGTGACAAGTGGAGTACTTCAGGGTTCAGTCCTGGGACCGCTCTTGTTTGGCATTTACTTCTCTGAAGTACAGACCAACACTAAGGAACTCTGGCTAACAAAGTTCACAGATGACTGCAAACTGGGAGCCATTATTGAATCCCCAAATTATGTGAATACTCTACAAAAGGGCCTTACAGAAACAGATGCTTGATGCCAAAACCATGGGCTCAAGCTCAATGCCAAGAAATGTATAGTTATCCCCTTTGGGAAAAAAACATGTTCCTGTGAATTACCACATAGGTGGCAGTACACTAAACACCGAAAGTTTGATAAGAGACTTAGGGACACAGGTGGACAGTGGTCTCACCTTCAATAACCACATCACCACAACAGTCAGTAAATCCTTCTATGTGGCAAATCTCATCACTAAGGGCTTTTCATCCAGAAAAAAGGAGGTCATTGTCCCACTGTACTCATCCCTCATTAAACCCATTATAGAATACAATGCCCCATTTGGTATGTACCTCTCAAGACATCTGCAACAACTGGAAAGGCTTCAGAAATACCTCACTAAAAGAATCACAGGCCTAAAGCAGATGCCTTATGCTGACCACCTTAAAAACTCCAGCTATACTCTGTCACATAGTGTCTACTCAGAGGCGATCTCTGCTTAACATACAAGGCCATTTCAAACCCAGAGCTGTTGGACATGCTACACTTAAAGAAATCCCAATCCCTCAGAGCCACATGCTCTAGGGATCTAACCTTGTCATCACAATAAACAAAACATGCTAGAGGGATAGGGTCCTGTCCCAGATACTCCCCAGACTCTGGAATAGACTGCCCATACATGTCAAGCAGAACGCCTCCTTGGCCCTCTTCAAAAGGAACCTTGACGAATGGATGGGAGAAAGGAAATTCACTCCAGGGATAACGTCAGTCACCCTGCTAGACAGGGGTCCAGGGAAGTAAATATTGTGGGAAGAAATAGCCAGGGAATTGTTATGGCTAGGCTTGTATAGGCCCTAGGGCCAATAGCCTAGTACCAACCTATGAACCTATGAACATGGCACATTAAATTCTCTCTGTCTTGTCTCCAAGATGGCTTAGAGCGAGCAACAGCTTAAACCCAATGTATCCAGGACTTCTGATTTTCAGAGAGGTTTTCCTGCAGTTTTAAACATGTTGACAGTAAGAAGGTCATAATTTCAAAAAAAAAAAAAGGAAGAAAAGAAGTCAACATATATTCATAGTTCAATGGAGATTTAAAATGGTAATAAAGTTATGTGAATGAAATTCATATCTGACTGTGCAGTAAAAATAATTGTTTTTCAACGTCATCAAATTAAAAAAATATCAAATTAATGGCAAAGTTGGCACTATGAATGGCATGTGTGTGTAAGTCTTGCTCAGCCTTCCTGTTGGCCTAGGCTTGTTACCCATCCAGTATAAGCCTTCTGCTTGTGGTTTATAACATGAGATAGTATAATAAGTAAAAATTCCAAAAATCAAAAATACAGCACATCAGCGCCCATACATGTCCTCTATTTCTGATAGAATGTCAGTTGTATAAAGGGAAAGTTTTCACATTAATATACAGTTCAGGACAACTGAACAAGGGTTTTATATATATATATATATATATATATATATATATATATATATATATATTTACACAAAAGAAGAAACACTTTTATTTCATTGTTTTACTGAAGACTAAATATCCAGTTTCTGTTACATGAATCAGTCAGACCCAGATACTTGATAAATTAAAGTTATAACACTATTTACATAACAAACATCTGACCGAGGGCAGATCCTTAAGCCCCATTTTCTAAGTTAGCCATAAATAGTGTTTATAGTGTCAGGAAGAAATTGGGCAAGACACGGAGGATATTCCTTTTGCTTCAGTAAATGAGTTCTGTTTCTCATGTGAGTATGTGTGCATGTGGTGCATGCATGTAGGCTTATGTGTGTGTGTGTTTATGTGAGTGGGTGTGAGTTTTTGTATGTTTGTGCATATGTGTGTCTATTTGTGCATGTCTTTGTATGAGGATTATTTAAATTTGTTTGCAGTGATACTTTTAAGAAACTGTTTTGGTTGAGACACAGCTTCTTGTTTCTTCCTCAATCTTCACAGTTTATGTGATCAGCATAGACTAGGCATCAGATAACCATGAATGGATACTGTAGCTGATAAAACTCTGCCAGCAAAGGAGACTTTTTGGCACATCAGTCTTATAGGTACTATTTACTTAGTTGATACAACACAAAAACATTCAGAAAATAACATCTAAGATTCTTAATCAAAGCCTGCAGTGCATCCTCTCACACACATATTTATCCTTGATATCTCCTATATTGTTTCTTCCTTTTTTGCTGGACTGCCAGAATTTGTGACCTTCTTCTCATCATCATGCTTTCTGTTTTGAGAGTAGCTGACCATATAACAGAGATAGCCTGTTTTTCAGCCCCTTATACTTACGTTTTTGTTTCCAAGACACTCATTTACATACTGAGGAAAATGTTCTCTGTTTTTTATTCATTTGTTAAGCTGATATGTCCACTGGGCTCAAATGCCCCAGGCTTTCACATGACACCTAGGAGTGCTGTCTGATTAAGAGACATGTTCAGACTCACACAGTAGGTGAATAGAAGTAGAAATAATTAAACCTTATACTCCTGATTACAGAGAGCAGGTGGCTAACAGCTTAGCACCTTAGCACGCTAACTGGCAGATGTCTTTGAACGTTGTTCTGAACAGGCTCCCTTCCTTCTCTCTGTAAAGATTCAAGAATCTTGCATTCAATACTTTGTGAATAAAATTGTCAAATAAGCCATACGTTCTATTATTTGAGAATGGATGTACCACTGCATCTGATCTAACATTCTGTCTGAATCAGAAGCATACTGTACTTCTCTCCATTTGAAGTTTTTAGTAACATAAGTCTCTGCACAGAAGTATGGGAAAACAAAGGTCAGCTCCAGCCCCATCTCATGACACAGAGGGATAATGCCCTTACTGTGACCAAGATAACACATATTCAAATAGTGGACATGGGAGCCAGAAGCGGAGGGGCAGGAGGGTAGGTAGGAAGTGTCAAATTGCTCGTCCAATCAGCATTGAAGGAAGTTGCTTGCCTCACTGCTTTGGCGACATCCAGTGGGAGCGCTGGATGGTATAGCCTCAAAATTTAGGTCAGAAAGATGTGTTGGAGAAGCTCATGTGGTCCTTCCCTTACAGACAGCAGCTTAACATCCCCCTGAGCTGCTGCAAGAATATTATGAGGTCCATGGGGAAAGGAAGGAGAACCCCTCTGTCTGTAGGGATGATGACAATGATCAACTCTCACCTCACAGAGGACACAAACAGGTGATAACAGACCGTTAGTCCTTGTGTCAGAATAAATAGGCCAATTGCTCATCAAAATTAATGTCTGGCAGACACTAGGAGTGTAAAAAAACATGAGATTAATTTCCATTTATTTCCCTTAGACTTAATATCCACACTAAACTATTTCATTTATTCTTTTTCTTGCAAGCCTGTTGAAGCAGAGCTTCAGTTGTGGATTTTGCATCCATTTTCATCATACCTGACCAGTTGGCTCTTGAACTATTTATTTATGATTCATGTATTTATTTATATTTGTTTACTGGGAAAGTCCAACTGCGGTTGATCCCATTTTCAGGGGAGGCCCAGTTATAAAAGTTCTATAATTAGTACAGATAGAAAGTACAGAGAACATGTCATATACATACATAAAGTAAGATAGTTGGAGTTTTACATTGTACAAATAGAAAAGCTGTACAGTTTTTGCACAAAAAAAAGGCAGGAGATACTTATTTTTCATATGTAAATTAAAACATTGTGACAATTTGCATTGTGAATCAGATAGGTATGTATGCACAGTTTAGGATCTACAGTTTAATAGTTAATTGAAAGTGATATATATGTTTAGAGATACATTAGAAATTGTTATAATGTTATGCCATTTAGCAATTGTAAAACAGGATTTGCTTATTTGTAAAGTAAGTAGGTAAGTGTTTGTAAAGGCACTAGTAGTTTTGAGTGTCAGTATGTTTGTTTTATAAAGAATATTAGTATGCAGTAGAAAACGAGTCAGAGGATACAGAGATAAAGATCTTAGATGAGATAGGGAATGTTGGAAAAGGTGGACATATAGGAGTTAGAATGAGGAGGTTTGCTATATATGGGAAGGGAAAAGTGTTTATGAGTATTTATTTATTTATTCATTTATTTGTTTATTTATTGACATTTCATTACCAGGAGTTTCCAGCTAGGTAGAAGCCCAATTTGAGCGGAGGCCTGAAAGAAAATCTTCAGTGTATTACAAAACATTTTAAGAATAATAATTTTGCAGTCTTTAAAATAATATAAAAAACAACTATAGTTTAAATAATTGTACAAAATTAGACAGAACAGAATATGAAAACTGGTTAAAATAGATACAAGTTATATGACAATGAGTTAATTGTTAGAGAAATTTTATCCAGTTTATAGAGAAATTAGAGGGAATTAATATAATACAAACAAATTACAATATGAAGTGAGAGAACAGCAGGCTTATGACATATTTAGAGAGGAAGCCAGGGGAAAGAAATTTATAGAAGTAAGGACGTTAGTGAAGAAGGGAAAGTAAGGAGGTGTAAGGTATGAATACGTATTAGTTCACATTTAGCAATATAATTTATCCTGGTGTTGTGCAGGAACAGAGCTAGCTTGAGTCTTTCAGAATAATTTTGAGGGATGGGAAGGAAGGTATTGATCTGATGGATACAGGTAAGGAATTATAGGCCTTAGCATCATGGTACAAATCTCGACAATTCCCAGCAGATTTGATAGGTTTGTAAACAGACAGAAGTTTTTGGTCATTGGATCATAATGACCGACTGGAAACATAGTTGTGTAGAATGTTATTTAGTGCTGGACTACAAACAGATGCTTGATAATTTTATAGATGGTAAGAAGCTATGTATATGTTAATTGATGGGGTTGTTCTAACCAATTTTGGCTTTTTAATGCTATGCAGTGGTGGGTTCTGAAAGACCTATATGCCACAAATTTAGCAACTTTGTTATAGTATTGTTCAAATTTTTATTTTTGTGATACCTGAAGGTTAGTAAGGATATAAGTGCCATAAAGAAGTGTGGGGAGGAGATAAGTAGTGTTAAGCATAGCTTTAGTTACGTTGCTGAGAAAGTTTTTGGCTCTATAAAGTATCCTTTGTTTTTGATGAGCTTTTCTTATGCAATTTAGTATATGCAGGTCAAATTTAAGGTAATCATCAGTAGTATTTATCTACTATTCTGAAATAGTGGCAGGAGCACAGCCAGTGCCTAATGTTTTTTTTTTTTTTTTAGAGATGCTGTAAATGCATTTCATTTGTATGTATGTCTTAGTTCTATGGACATGGAGTTCCAGATTTTTGTAATATGATAAGAGAAAAGTGAGTCACCATCAGAATTATTTGATTTTATGACAGACAGTAGTGCTTTGTTACTGGATCTGAAGGCTCTGGTAGTACTATAAGGCTGCCTTGTACCTTGTAGAGATTGGTATTTTTAGGGCAGTATATTAGTTTGTGGGGTGTAGTGAGTTATGGGTAGTTAATGTAGTGTGGGAGTTCAAGCAAATTAAGATCTTTAATCGGTATGCAATGCTAAGTCTTTTGATGGTATTTGCAGCAAATGTGGCAATTCTATTGTAGGCCATTTCCAGTTTTCTTTTTAGAGTGGGGTTTAGATTAGTAAATATAGCTGATGCATAAAGTAGGTATGCTTTTGCTATCAGTTTTCTGGAGTGGTCAGTGAATTTTTTGTTTCACCCTATGCAGGGAGTTTAGCTTCCAGTTTGGTTTTTGATGACTTGAAGGAAGTGGTAATCATATCTGAGATGATCATCAATTAATATTTCAGTGAGTTTGGTTTGAGAAACACATTCTGTTTTTATGTTATTAGATGATAGAGTGTGGAATGAATGTTTTTGTTCTACGTAGTTTTTAGGTGTAAATAGAATTAGCTTTATCTTTTTGGGGTTTTTGAGTAGGTCTGAGTTATCTACCCAGGATTCAGTGGATAAATGGGTGATGTTTTGCAGGAAAGATAGCATCTGAGCATAACAGCATAACAGATGCATGTTGAAACAGCTGTATATTGTATTATGATTGCTTGCTTGGAAGTGGAGTATAGACTGTTAATAAAGATATTAAAGATATTAAAGAGAAGAGGCCCTAGCACTAAACAAGGACTTTCAATTGCCTTTGATAGAAGTGTATAGCAGTCCTTGCATTTCTTAATGTAATTCTTGAAGGTTTTGCTTACCTGATTTTAATCCCTTCCATAGTAGATGACCAAAGATTTATTATAAAAAGCTTTTTTCCTTTTGTTGCAAAGTTGTTTTTTGTGACAATTCCATAATAAAGGTTTACATTCGGGGTTAATGCTGTACTTTTGGCATATGGGAACAGATGCCTCAATGCAGCTATCTAAAAGGGAGTAATGTTCAGAATGCATTGACATCAGGTTTGGGCTTATAGGTCTAGCATGTAAGTTGTGATTATCAAGAAGGGCATTAAAGACTAAGCAATAGGTTTTGGATTGCATAGTAGATTTTAAGAGAGAGAAGCTATCTGCTAGATTGTCAAATTTCGCCACTGGTAAAGTGACATGAGGATCAGTACAAGCTGGAGATGTATTTATAAGGCCATGAACAAAAAGCTTTGCATCTGTTATGGTTGGAAATGAAGACTGTTTTGTTTAAGAAATTTACATTTGTAAAATGTAGAAATCTCTAAGAAATTTTACTGACCATTTTATAAGACAGCCAGATGTTGGAGGGACTGGTAAAATCTTCCATAAGAAATATATTTTGTTAATGGTTAACTTTTTAATCTGACATGTATTCTAAGGGTGCTGTAAGGGCATAGACAGGGATCTGTAATTTGGTATAGTGTGATATTTTAGTGAGTGTCATTAGAACATCAGGAAGTTTGAAGTTAATTTTGTACAGTATTTCATGAGAGATGATGGGGCAATAAACAAATATGGATGATTTGGGTCTGAACTTGTAATAGGCACTGAACCCTGGTAAAGAAGGAATGCAGTCATTACACTGGAACCAAGTTTTATTCATTACACAAATACTGAAGTCTTCAAAGATAAAGACCTCCGATTTAGACATTGTGTTGTTTAAGGTTCATAGGTTCATAGGTAGGTACTAGGCTATTGGCCCCAGGGCCTATATAAGCCTAGCCATAAAGATTCCCTGGATTTAGCCACACAAACATTTATTTACCCGTGCCCCTGTCGAGTAGAGCCACAGAAGTGATCCCCAGGGTAAATTTCCTATTTCCCATCCAGTTGTCCAGATTTTTCTTAAAAAGCGCCAATGAGGTGCTCTGTTTGATATGAATGGCAGCTTGCTCCAGAGTATGGAAAGTCTCTGGGACAGGAACCTATCCCTCTAGCAAGTTTAGCACATCTGGTATTAAGTAGTGCTACCTTGATGTTTGAATTGCAGTTTGCTAAGTGGGAATGTCCATAAGGTAAATTTTGAATAAACAAGGTACAATGGGAGCAGCAAATATTTTAGCCAGTATGTCAAAGCCATGAGGCAATAGGTGCAACCTTCCCCTAGCAAAGCAGGAGGAACTGTTGACAATCATATCTCAGACAGTCGCACACTGAATCCCCCTGGAATGAGACCCACTTACTAAGTACTAAAGCCAAATATTTTGTCATTGAATTCTGATATAATTCCTGTTGAAGGCAGAATACTGCTCCATACTTATCCATACTGCTCAATATCACTCAGTACTAGGTTCTTACCTTCCTATGATTAATGAGATGTCTTTCTGCATCTCCCATAAGGTGAAACACCTAAGATCCCTCAGTTTCACCTGAGCAACGATCTCCATGGAAAGTAAAGTGCTAAACCAAAGGGCAATATATGAGAAGTATATGAGGTTATTTAGGTGCATTAAATCATACTGGAGGATAAACGAGAATGGCTATGTTAACAAATACAGAGGCTTAAGGAATCCTAGTATCTGTCTGTCCATCTATCTATTTAATACTTCATAGGTTAGTACTAGGCTAACTGCCCTTGTGAGCCATTCAAGCCTAGCCAATGACCCCATGTGATTATCAAACCCTGCACCTTGTGTATGTAAGGGAAATACTGTAACCATTATGCCAACCTACCACCATTGGGTGGCTAGACTGGCCCAAGAACTCTTCTCTGCAGTGACCTTAGCCATAAGTCAAACAAAAAAGTACAAGTTGCAAACATATAGTAAGTAATGAGCAGTTACTACAAAATCACTTGTTACATTCCAGCACTAGGGATTAAACATCAGTTGATTGTGCATGAATACAATGACAATAAAACAGTAGAACAGAGTTAAACACTGCCATACTTCAGGATGAGGAAGACTACAATGCAATTTTTTTTTAGAAGATTAATATTGTACGAGTTGCTTAAGACAAGAAGTTGGAGGATATACTCCATTTTGGCATAAGAATATTTTAGCTATACAGCTGAATGATTCAGGAATTACCTCAATAGTACATGCAAATGAATATTTGAATGTTAGGAAAATAGTTTGCTACTCATCATTTAAACATGGACATTGAAAGAGAGTGAAGCATTACATGTGATGCCAAGATATTTGAAAAGTAGAAAAGATGAGAATCCCTGCTCTGTCAAGGTTCCTTTATTCATTGAAAGAACTTTCTCTGGGATCACACTAATTTTTTGTTTGGCCTCTACTCTTAGGTGACCTTACCAAGGATGACCACATCAAAAGCATAAACTGCAGACAGCATATCACTAAGGATCACATGTAATAAGTTCACAATCACTGGATGGTGGATCCAGACAACATAACTAAAATGATCACAGCTCAAAATAAGTTAGATTATGGGAAAACTCAATTTGTACTAGTTGCAATGGTGAGAGCCTTACCCTCTCATATCAAAAAACAATCAATTAACAGACAAAAATTCACCAGATAAAAAGATCATTATTGAAGTTTCATCTGATGATTAAGTCACCAGTTTGACAAACTAGGAAACCTAACAGATCATGGGTGTTACCTGAAGGTTATACTGAACTGAGTAAGTGAATTACAAACATTTCGTCATTCATAGCATTTCTCACAATGCTCCTAAACAGACTAGGTCTAGGCTGATACCAGAATGAGATGTCTAAAGATACATTTTCCTCTGTGGTGTATTCTAATTATTGACTATGACTGTTAATGCTGCATCGTTAGCTCTCTCACTGCCCCCACCCTTCACCAAGCAAGGAAATAAAAGTATGCAAGCAAAGATTTAATTATCATTTGAAGGAGAAGTGAATGTCATTTTAGAAGAACCATTGAATGTGTGATGCCAATAGTGCTGTGTGGCCTGAAAAATACATATTAGTAACACTGGGACTGTCTTGCCCTCACACAGAGCTGTTGTGATGTCAGATACAACATGACACATGCAGGTCCAGGTGTAAGTGACTAAGACAATGCTTAAGTAGATATGCATAGGGCACTAGCTTCCTTCAAATTAATAATGAAAAAAGTAGATAAAGTAGGTAAATCTGAAGATAATATCATGGGAACTGAAGCTAAGTTTGTGGACAAATAAGCTACCTTAATCAGACATTCAGACACAATACTGGATCTCCAGCAGGATGCTAAACAGTCATGGATATAAACTGTGGGAGATCAAATCCATATTGTGTAGCTGAAGGCTACGATTAAGATCTTGCCAGGTGAAAAATGAAATGTAGGCTAGCAACAGTGCTCAAGACAGTATAATCAAGGAGATCCAGTGATGCTTGTGTAATTTAATTTTGAGCTAGATTGTAATGGAGGAATGTGAGATTACATCTGAGTGAGAGCTTAGTATGTATTCCCTGGGGCTTCTGAAACACAGGGGAAGGTAAGACAGCTGAAAGCATGTTTTGCTACACATATTCTAAAGGAAAGAATTTTGTTAATGCAGTGGAAACTTGGGAAAAAATTACAGTGCAATGGAGTTCATGTTTTTATGGGACAAGACTACACCCCATCAATACACAAGAAAAGAGGGATGTCCATTTTAGTTATAAAACTTTGCAAGGTTTTTAAATGTTTAACCGTGGCAATGTTAAGATTTTTTTCAAAAGAGAATTCAAACTTATTTAGAGCCATCAAAAGCATTAGAGGTGTTAAAAAGTGGGAAGAAGCAGCTTGATCACTAAGACAGGAGACGAGATATTTAAAGTGGACATGAAAACAAAAGATGTGAAAGAAAGAAATCAACGGGTATCCTGGTAATTTCAAAAGATGTCTGGAGTAGAGGTTTGGAGTAAAAAATCATAAAGCCTTATGTCCAGATCCTGTTTATGGTTACAAAGAGTTGAATAATGCTTTGCAGTTCTTCATTTATGATCACGTCTTAGGTTTTGCATTTTACTTCTACCTTGAAATAATTACATTCTGCTGAAGGGACTCCTTTTCCTTTTCATTTGAGATTACTGAAGCACTGCTGTTTTTAAATGACAAATGTTAATTGTTCTGCTTGAGGTAAACAGTTCTGAAAAGAATGTGAAAATGGTTTGGAGATGTTTACCAAAATAGCAAAGGATTTAAATTAGCAGACTATTGGGAGCCACGTGTGAACTAAGGCTTGATGCATAAAATAAAAATCTTCCTTGAAGCATAAAATAATAAATCTATTAAAAACAATTTAAAAGAGAGATGAGTGCTTTCGGACTCTTCATTAGTCCTTCATCAGATCTAATTTTCAAAAAGAGATTCCATTACTTTAAATGAACAGTCTTCCAATCAGGAAGGAGGTGTGTTATGGAAGAAGGCTCCTGATTGGAAGACTGTTCATTTAAAGTAATGAATAGTCCAAAAGCACTCCTCTCTCTTTTAATGATAGCATAGTGAAGAATTTTACTATTCTGGCTATTTCATTTTTTTTGGCTTTATTTGGCTTTAAGTTGTTCTTCACCTGCCTTCAAATATTAGATACCTATATTATAAATATTAGCTTTACCAGAAAGGCTCATCCAGACTCTGCTACACTTTGCTGTGAAGGAAAGGTTAGTTTGCTGTTATTTTTTGTATTTCTGTATTGCCTTTCTATATTTTGAATACTGTAGTTTGTTTTCTTTATCTTGTGTTTTGCTTGCATTCTGTTCTAACAGCATATTAAAACTTCAAAAGAGACCACAGCTCTCTCTGTTCTGAGTCAGGCAGAATTTTTCCCTCCCTCCCACCCATTTAAGTTGTCTTGTTAAATACCACTGTCTTTCTAGTTGCCCGCCTCTTATGTTAATCTGACCATATATCTCATTTCTCTCTACTTTCACTGGCTTATGTGAGTAATCACAAAACCATCACTTTTGAAATCCCAGCCCTTCAATTATTTAAATTTATTGGCCATCCTACAGTATTTCATAGCACCAAAATACAAAAGTAACCACCCCTTTCAGTCCATCTTACTGTTTTAAAAATAGTAACTCTCCACTAAACCTTAACTTTTAAACAGGTAAAACTCAAGTTACCTACTTTCATATCTAACTTCTCTAGTGCACACTGCAGAGTGCATTCTTTTCAATCTTACCTTTAAGCATCCCTGTTACTAGCACTTTCTCTAATACCTAAAAAGATCATCTCTACTTGACTCCAAGTAGACTTTTCTCTATCTGTTAAACCTAGCACTTGCTCCTACAGTACTTATTACCTTGATACGGCACTCTTATAGATAGCACCCCAAAAAGGCAAACCCCCATTTCTCGGTCACCCACGTCCCCCGGAATCTCTTTTAAAATTTTTTTGTCTAGTCCTTCTAGCATGTCGAGGGATCAGTTGCTAGTGTCCTCTCCTGCTCAGCTGGTAAACCTGGGAATATTGAGGCAATGTTACAATTGCCTCATGTACACAGACAACCCTCTCCTCCTCCCACAAAACACAAATACATGCGAGAGATGCAACTATACGGCCAAACTGGAGGCTGAGCTCTCTCAACATAGGACTGGCAAGACCAGTCAGGAGGAGAAGGTTACCACACACACTATAGACCCAGTCTCACATAGTACCATCATAACCTCAAATCATACACATAAACACACAAAGACATACTCGGCGGCTCTGATCAAAAATCTACCAAAACAGCAGAGGCCACCAAAGCAGACACTCAAACAACCACCACCTCAGAACACAACACCTGCAACACATAGACCTCACAGTCAGAGTGTCAAACAGTCACAGCCCTTAAGGCCAAACACAATGCCAGACACACTAGTCATTGGTGACTCCATAGTCAGACACACTGACGTCCCGCTCACCAGACTGAGTAAGGAGAAGGTCACAGTAAGCTGCCTGTCGGGCGCTAGAATCCGCCACATAACGCAAGCACTCAGGTCTCTCAACAGCAGGTACAAATACGACTCAGTCATTGTCCACGCTGGTGTAAACGACCTGAGACGTACCTCCTTGGACTACATGAAAAGAGACATTGAGGAGCTCTCTGATTATGTAGCCCAGGCAGGTATGACCCTGACCTTGAGCAGTATCCTACCTTCACCAAGAATGATGCCACAATACAGAGATAAGATGATCAGCTTTAACAATTGGCTTAAACTCTGGTGTCATTCAAAGGGGATCCAATGTCTGTCTGCCTGGGATGACATGCTGGACAAGCCACGCTGCTTCACAAGGGACGGCTTGCACCTGTCACCCCTGGGATTCCGGATATTGGCAAAGGCTCTTGCCACCCCATAGTGCCTTTTTAGGCAAGGCTCAAATTCTAAACCTACCACCCTAGAACACAAAAAAGGAAAAAAACTAAGGGTAATGCTGCTCAATGCCAGAAGTCTAAATCTCAAAATGCACGCACTCGAGGCCCTTCTCAGTATGGAGAACATCGATGTCTGTGCAGTGACAGAAACCTGGTTCAAGGCTCCTGAGAGCACCCCAGCACTATCAGGTTTTACCTCTTATCATGTTTCCGGCCCCAAAATCCGGACAATACCAAGAAAGGAGGTGGGGTATCCATATTCATCAAAGACACCCACACCTCAAGACTGGTGGCAACGCACGATGCATCGGAGACCATCCAGGTGCAATTAACCATAGGCAAGACTGCTCTACAAATTGTAGCATGTTACAGGCCACCCTCACAAACTCAGGAACCTCACATGGCTTTCCTGAAAACACTAGAGGGGATAAATGTATCACCAAACACCATCATACTAGGTGACTTCAATTACCCTAATATAGACTGGGAACACTACTCAAGCCCAAACACCCTAGCCCAAAAGTTCCTGGAATTCATAAACTCAAATGCCATGGAACAACTAGTCACCATCCCCACAAGAGGAGAAAACATACTTGATCTCATCATCACGAACATGGGAGCACAATGTTCAACACCGGAAGTATACCCCTCACTGGTGAGATCAGATCACAAACTAATCTCGCTGGAGGTCCTCATCCCACCCCACCTGAAATAAAAAGACCACAGTAAAGAACTTCTCGAAGCCGACTTCACACTTCTAAAGACTAGTGTGGTCTCCTTTAAGGCCCCGAGCCGGCAGAAAACAGTACTCAAGCCGCTGAATCACTTACAAATGCCTTCTACCAGCACCTGCAGGACTGCATGGATAAGGCAATCCCAAGCAAAACAAAGACTCTTTGTACCAAAGGCAAGCGTCCAGTCTGGTGGACCCCAGCCATAAACAAACTCTACAACAAAAGGAGGAAGCTACTACAAGATAGAGCAAAATCCTTAAAAGGTAAGACACCCTTGATCACTATAAGTAAAAACTAAGAGCTCTCATAAAATCATCCAAAGCAAATTTTGAGAGAAAAATAGCTAAAGACTCAAAAGACAATCATAAGGCCTTCTTTAGCTATGTTAGAAACCTGGGAGGAAACTCCCAGATATGCTCAGAACTAGTTCAAAATGATGTGAAGATTACTGATCCTACAGACATTGCCAACATACTGGCTGACAGGTTCAGTGCAAACTTCCCCTCCCCAAAAGGAGAGATATCTATACCAAGCGATTGCAGCCCCCAAACATCTCCAACGCCCAAGTGAGAACTGCTCTCTCCAAAGCAAAAACACAGCATCCATGGGACCTGATGGTGTCCCCGGCTGTGTGCTCCACGAACTCAACGAGGAATTAAACCCACAGCTAGGACAGCTGTTTAATCATAGTCTTACCTCTGGATACGCACCCAGGAGTGGCGCACTGCAACTGTGGTCCCACTTCACAAAGGCGGTGCCTCCACCGACCCTGGAAATTACCGCCCATTAGCTTGACAAGCCTTATCTGCAAAGCCATGGAGAGGATCATAATGGACCTCATAAATAAAGACATAGGGAATTTGCAGACTTTGGATCCATCCCAGTTTGGCTTTGTCAAAGGCAGATCATGCCTTCTAAACTTGGTTGACTTTTTGAAACAGTCACCAAAGCCATTGATGAGGGAAAGGCAGTCCATACAGCCTACCTCGATCTGGCGAAGGCCTTCGATACAATACCCCACTCGGGTATCATTGAAAAACTCATCAGCTTAAATGTTAACCCATACATCACAAGATGGGTTGCAAACTGGCTGAGTGACAGAACCCACAGGGTCAGAGTTGCTGGCGCCATGTCAGACTCAAAGCCTGTCACAAGTGGTGTACCACAGGGCTCAGTCCTGGGCCCACTCTTGTTTGGCATCTACTTTTCCAAGTACAAGCAAACACAGGAGGGTTATGGCTGACAAAGTTTGCAGATGACTGCAAACTGGGCCATAGTAGAAAACACATCTGACACAGATATCCTTCAGAAGGGTCTCACAGAAACGGATAACTGGTGCCAGAGTCATGGCCTAAAGTTAAATGCCAAAAAATGCATAGTCATACCCTTCGGAAAAAACAAGGTTACCCCTAGCTACCAAATAGGTGGCAATCCACTGAGCACAGAAGAAGTTATCAGGGACCTGGGGACCCAGGTTGATAGTAGTCTGTCATTCGACACCCATGTAGCTAAAGTAGTTAGGAAGACCTTCTACATTGCCCACCTTATCATGAAGGGATTCTCATCTAGATCAAGGGAGGTCATAGTCTCCCTATACTCATCACTCATCAGACCAATGATTGAGTACAATGCCCCATTCGGAATGTATCTGACCCGACACTTGCAGCAGCTGGAGAGGCCACAAAAGTTCCTCACCAAAAGGATAAAGGGTCTCAAACATCTGTCCTATGCTGCCCGACTGAAAGAACTCCAGCTCTATTCAGTCGCCACGCTTGCTCAGAGGTGACCTTTGCCTAACATACAAGGACATGACAAACTCAGAGTTGAGTAATATGCTTCACCACTAAAAATCTAGATGCGTCAGAGTCACAAGGACAGGAGACTTAAACCTCGACACGGCTATTAATAGGACGTGCTGGAGGGATAGATTCATCACCCAAAGACTCCCTATGCTGTGGAATAAAATCCCGGTATATGTGAGGCAGAGCACCTCGCTGGCCTTGTTCAAGAGAAATCTTGACCAATGGATGGGAGATCGCAGATATACCCCAGGGATTACCTCAGTGTCACTGCTCAACAGAGGCACAGCAAAATAATGGGTATAGTTCCCCATACTAAAGGGGTGGCGTAAGCCACAAAACTATGGACTAGGCTTGTAAATGCCCTCGGGCAGATAGCCTAGTATGAACCTATGAACCTATGAACCTATAGATTATCTCATTTCCCATGTGCAGACATAGGTGAATACACACCCACAAATTAAATATTGGAACCCAGGACCTCAGGATACTGCAATTTTGTCTCAAACCTATTTTCAACACCAGCTTAATACAAGAGAGATTGACTATTTCATCTATACAACTCAAAGTGACATCACCGAGGTTATGATAAAGGAGATCTGTAGAGGTCAAACTATGTCTTCATGAAGAAAAATTGTTAAAGGGCTGAACCAGGGTGATTTTTGGATAAGGTTTATGGAATAAAAGACTCTATAAAATTAATTCTTGATGATGTATGCAAAGGATATACTCTAAGGTAGAGTGGTAAAACTACTTGAATAAGAAGATAGGGATTTCTGTGTGACAAATGTTATACTTAGTCCCAAATCATGCAACCACTATCCTATATGTTTAAACATTTTAGCTGGAATCATTTACATCAATGCCTGTATACACCAAATAGAACACAAAACCATACCTTTCAACTGTCCAGATTTTCGCAGAATGCCCAGATTTTTTCTTCATATTTTTTGTCTGTTTCTCATAAAATTTGTGGTTTTCTGGATTTTTGTGGTAAATCAGTGAGGACTGAATTCACTAAATAATGACAGGCATTGGGGTTTCAGACCTCATATCCTTCAAAAAATGCATAGTAACACAAGACAGTCTATTCTAGCAACGTTCTAAGTTCATACAAGCAATATTTAAAATGTGTACCTATTTTTGGAGCTTTGTCCCCCTATTATTTTTTGCATTTGTCCAGATTTTTTGTTTTAAGAAGTTGAGAGTTATACACAAAACAGATATCCAGATGCCTCAGATATGTGCTGGAGGTATGGGTAATGAGACTAGGAGTACATAACTCCATATATTTTGGGAGTGTGCAAAGCTGTAGTCCTATACTTTTTGTTACATCAGTGACAAACAGAGTCTTTCTAATCCTTGCAGTTGTTTTGTTTGTTTGTTTTTTTCTGGAAATACCTAAAACAGAAGTCTGAGACAAATGTCAATGGGGTTTACGGGTGCTGATGCTGCTACTTTCTAAAAAAAAGGTTATTGTGAGGATTTAGACATCAAAAAGTCACTAAAGATAGAGGACTTGATCGAATTACTTTAGGAACTAAGCAATATGGATTCTAGAGACACTGTAGAGAAAACAAAGCAAATTTATTAAATGGTTCTATTGACTACAGTGAATAGAAACAAGGAACCTGAACAATATTAATTGACAAAATAAGTAGGATATAATATAATATCCCCCCCTAATGGACACCAGACTAGCTACTGACATCATAAGCAATAATTTGTCAACAGAAAATAATAGAGTAGCGACTTTGATATTTTAAGAGCTTATATTTTTCTCAAAAAATGTTTATAATGTGAAAAGTCATGTAGCTACGTAAGTGGTGCATGATATGTTTTATCAGTTAGAGGTTGCTTTGCAGAGTATTACAAAAAGAATGTCCAATTATCATTGCACAACAGATTTGCAATATGCTGAAAAGGTATATTGTTTATTTCTTACTGTCCTTTGTTTCTTTACTAAAGGTTGAATTTCAAAAAAAAAAAAAAACTTTCTGTCCCTTTTTGGTAAGGGAAAGCAATATACCTGAAGCTATCTCCCTAGAGATTCCATCATAACTTGGCTATCTTCCACAAAGCAGCGGTACAGCCTAGTGCAAGGTCAGTTAGGAAGAGCACGGCAGTACTGTACTACAGTACATGGACATTATTTTACTGCACCTAAAACTCATAAAATAAATACTCTGTTTTATTGTATGTCCTCATGACTTCAAGTTAAGAAAAGTTTAAATTTAAATAACTTAGAAGAAAGGTTTGTTACCTAGATCACAATTTCCCAGGGATACTGAGCAATGCCTATTGATCTGAGAACATCTGTTTCATTTACACTAAAGCCATTTATTGTGAAAGGAATAATATAAGTGTCAGAACCATTAAACTACTGTCCAAATTTTATTCTAGTCTTTGCCAATCTAACTAAGCTGATATGGCAACTTAAAGTAAGTAGGTATGAAATATTACAAAAAGCCTATATTTAATTTAGATCAAAGAAATGCTTTGACAATTCTTAAAGAAACTGAGAGTTATTCCCCAATCCATGACTGCTCTCTATATAGGAGAAGAGTGTAGAGAGGGTGGGAGGGAAGGAGTTCCTTGGTCTTGGGAGAGGGGTCAAGAAGTCATTTAAAAGCTTCATTTCAGGTTGTGGGAGACCTCAGAACCAAAAATATCTGACCTTCCTCTTGCTACAAAGTGATTCTGACTATATGATACTCCTCAAAAAGACTGATCCCTAAACAGGTCATTAATCAAAGGGGCTCTTATGAAAGAAGAAACCTTCTGCAATCCACCTACTCAGAGGCAGTACAGTCCTGAAGAAACATGAAATGTCCAGTCAGAATCTCATTTGCAGTACCAGCAGACTTGAACTCTGAAAGCAAGGCACCTGCTTCTTCTTCAAAACCACCCTGGATACTACTGGAATGATGCTAGGCTTCTTCATTTTATTCTCATGCCAAAGGTTCCCCTTACACCATGCCTTATCCTAAACATAGTTCCAGATCTATACAATTATAAAATGGGTGCACACCGGAATATCTATGCACTCAGCTTTGAACATTGTTTTTTAAAATACAGTTGAAAAAACTATGCCTTTAGATTTTAATAGTTTAAGGATGACAGTTGCAGAGATATGTAAGTTGGGGTGGGGTAACAATGTGTGACAGTGAGCACTAGATGTAATGGTCTGTTTACTCATGTTAAAAACACATTAACCTTCTTAACAAAGACATTTATTTATCTGTATATGAAGGGAAAGTTTAAATAAAATATTCAAAACATTAATCACTTGATTGCTTTCACTGCACAGTCCCCAGCATGAAAGTAGCTTGGTGAACCATGTCACATAACCTTGAAAAATAATAAATCCGGTGTCTCAACACCAGCTGAATCACCCGAAAAACATTTTCACATCTGATACATCAGGCACCCATGATGCTTTCTCTGGAGGTATAGTAGGTTACATCAGGGGCTTAAAAACAGTTGTTTTCAGCACTGGAAAATACTAGTATAAAGTGTATGTGGTGAGGAGGCTTAACATTTTCATAAAACACTTTCCTGTATGGTTTCTCTTTCATAATGCCCATTTGTTGAATTCATGAAGATCCAAACCTTGAAGTCCATGCAAAAAAATAAATTAAAAAAATTAGATCATGAATGGTCATCGATGACTTTCTTCCCACTGAGGTACAAATGTCTATACTCAGTTTCAGTCAAACTACTCTCCGATGTAGCCATTTGGGGAAAGGAAGGCAATAATCAGTTTTATTTGTCAGACTTTGCATTCAAAGATATCAGGAAAGGAGAACACATAATTGCATCAGCTTTCAAAAGTCTAATTCAGTAAAAGAGCTACAGTTCTTCCCTAAATCAGCACTTAACAGTATTAGAATGGCTGCAATGCCAGTTCAAGGGAGCACAGTCAGCATCCAGCTAAATAATCTAAAGCACATGGAGTTCACTACAGTGGTACATTCTGAAGCATCTCTTCACCCTAGAAGCCTCTTTGTTAGCTTTCAGCATAATTTATTATAATTAGGATGATCATACCTTTTAAAAGTCATCAGAACCACATAAACTGCACAGGAAGCTTTAGGAACCTCCTGATAACAGTCATTTCTTGGAAGACCATTTTCAGTTAATTCATAACAGAAAGTAATTATCTCATCAGTTCTCTACTGAAATGCTGAAACAACAGCTGAATTTTTGAACAAAGCCACACAATGCATTTTAAATGTGAGACAGTCTCAAAGATTGCTGTTAGATATATGTACAATTTTTGTACTTCTCAGTTTCAAACATTTAACAAAGCAAGGCAGTGCGATAATCTGCGATAATTTTGAAATACAAGAAACACTTGATGATTGGATGGGAAATAGGAAATTCACCCCGGGGATCACTTCTGTGGCTCTGCTCGACAGTGACACAGGAAAATAATTTTCTCGGGTGGCAAAAGCCAGGGTACCTTTTTGCCTGGGCTTGTATAGGCCCTAGGGCCGATATCCTAGTACCTACCTATGAACCTATGAACCTATGAACACATGGTCAGGAGTTAATCTCCCTTACTCTATCTCATCTTTCTCTCTCTCTCTCTCTCTCTCTCTCTCTCTCTCTCTCTCTCTTTCTCTCTCTCTCGCTCTCTCTCTCTATCTCATCTCTCTTTTGTTTTCTCTCTCTCTCTGTCTCTTTCTTTCTTTCTTTCCCTCTCTGATTGTTTAATACACAAAATTACATTCTGGTTCTCCATTATGCACAAATGCCAATGCAAAGGTAAATCAAGAAATATGCAATAGCAAGTGAATTTCTAGTCATACACTGCTGAAAATTTTGAAAGATTAAGTCAAACTTTCCTTCAGACTTCATGGAGAGGACGAGTCAAGTGTTCCCTCTAGGGTCTGCATGGAAATCTAAATGGCTAGTCACCTCTGCTATCTCTTTCAAGTCAGGCTCTGCAGAATATGGTTGGTGGTTCATGTATCTGTTTAGTGGATGGTAGGACTGAGTGGCATTTGGAAGCCATAGGAAGGGGTTTATAACCACATATTTGGCAGCAGAGACATAAAAGAAAAATGTATTAATGTACTTGAAATAATAAATAGACTGTAAGCTGTTATCTGTTGCATTGCATGACAACCTGTAATCTAATATATTATTTTTGTAAAAAAGTGCTGGTCATTGATGTATTTTTATTAATGAATTCTCAGTGAGAACTTCAATACAAACCTGCATTACAAGAATACTGAGCTTGCTTCCTTTCAAGTTCTGCCTCTACAATCTCAGCAGAGCCTTTCTTTGCACTGAAAGATTGTGCACTGGGCTAAAAGTGCAGCATTATTCTTATTCTCCCAATTTCCTTTTAAGAGCCTTTGAAATAACATTTCTTTCCTTTATTCTTTATTCATTTTGCATTTGTTCATCTTTTTAGTCATTTGGTACTCATTTCCTCTTTCATCTTCTGTTTAGTTTTATTTCATTTACTTTTTTATTTTTTTTTAAATGGAACATGTATATAAATCATACTGTAGAATTATTTCCACCAGGCACAAATCAACAACATATGTCCAGTTAAGTAAAATAAATCCCCTTTTAACGTACTTGCTGCAGTTAATAAAGGACTAAGGCTGGGATTCAGAAAACATAGCAGCATTGCAGTGATCAAATTTGTGTTAAGGGTGCCCATGGGTAGGGTATGAGCTATCCATGCACACACTCCACTAGTGGGGAATTCTGAGCAGCAGTGCTACCTGTGGTATATGCTAATGTCCATATAAACAGATGCTAATGAAAACAATATTCAATGAGTGGTGCTATGTATGCCACTTAGACAAATAAAGCTGGTGGAGTAATTCATAAATGCATACATGCTACATTGCAGAGCTGCAACACTTGTGTTAATGAACATATCCAAATCTCTATGTTCATGCAAAGGAATTGGAAAAAAAATTTAGGGATTGCTGCTGCATTAGTTAATGTGCCTCCACATAAAGCTCTTATTGCAACTTCAAGCTGCTAAGGTATGCGTAATTGCCCTAAGAAGCATCATATCATCTGACTGCACTTAACATTAATGGACTCCTTGACACCAACATTGTGGACCAGTACCATGTAAAGAAGAAACATTTCAGGTTATTCTGGGCATGTGCCTGGTTTATCTGTGGCCCCACAAGAGTCTTGGACTACATATCCCACTGGATAACAAGATATGTGTGGCTTTATGTACATTAGCAATAGGAACCTTTCAGCAGTCTATTTGGGACACATTGAGGATATCTCACACCTCTGCTTTCACAATACATCATTTTCTTGATGCCATGTTCCACAGAGAAGAGGAGAAACACCACAAGGAAATTCTATGACATAGCCAGTTTCCTTGAGGTAGTAAACTACACTCACATTGAAATAATGGCCCCACCTAGGGAACAGAAAAGGATGCTGGTGCAGTATAATGTGACACTGGCAAAGAGACAGCGGCTTGCACATAGCTTCAGCCCATAGTAAAGCAGGTACACTAGAGTAAAAGTGGTGTATACAAAACAAACACCAGAAAGTGCTTAGCCATGTGTAGGTAGTTTACAGACAACTAGTCAACAATTCAAGTTGTCAAACAGAAAAACAGCAGGTGCATCAGATGATTGCATGTACTGGCTTATTTTTTTTTTCTGTGCAAGAATTTGGTACAGTAGGGATCAGGGAATTGTCCCTTTTTCCACTACATTGCAATCTCGGAATTGGTATGTATAATTAGAATGGGGGTGCAACAGTTGCAGCCTACCCACATGAGGGGTGGAGGGCAAGCCCCATTGAAAAAGTTTTACTTTGTTTTTTTTTTTTTATCAGTTAGTGATCAAGCATATGTTCTTGATCAGTTTCCATTCAATGTGTTAATTTTACCATATATGGATACACATCCATATAGACTGGTCACACTGTGCATCAGACATAGGCAACTCAAGTGGCAATGTAGAAAGACCAGGGCACAGTTATCATCATTATTTTACACAAGTGGGGCATAGAGCACATGTGTGGATATCATTCACAGGGAAATGTGTCAGTGCTGAGGACTATTAAAAACAAGATTGCACTTGTGTATAGGAGCTTTGAGTGCGTGGCCCATGAACTGCTTCCAACAGGGCTGTTCCTCTTGCCTGAATATGATGTTGCTTGTGTTTCTTGCAGTAATACTTGTAAAATTTTCCCTAAAATCAACCACATAATATTATTGAGTAAATATCCTCCCGCACTACAACAGCCTTAACATTCCCACATCAAAAGGTAGCATGATTGTTTCTTTCATTCTTAAAAAGATGCTTGCACGTGTGGTATATGTATAAAATTCAAACAGGCAAATGGTTTTACACAATGATGACAGGTTAGGGTTGGACTGAATGTGTTCACATGTACTCTTAAAATTTGCTGATGGGCATGTTTCCTTTTAGGTTTAACAGTCCTTCTGCATAACAACTGCTTTACCACAGCAGTACCCTTCTCGTTACACTGTTCAATAACCCAAAAAAGTATTAGTAAAGCCAGTTCATCACATAGTTTAGTAACACAGCAGCTAATAGTACCCATAGTTTAACAAGTTAAGTTGATAGAGTTGCACTTAACTTTGTAGAAACTGGTTCAGTGCTTCTAAGCAATTAGTGCTAGTTGCAGGTTGAGACTTTGTTGATCTATGAATTTATCTGTAACATGATAAAGCTTTGTGGCTTTCTCACTTATATCATACAAATGTAGGTGCCTAGACACAGTGATTATGTAAATGAGAGTTCAACTAATTATTTTTTCTGAATCATTACACTTTTCCATGTTGTGCTGACCAGCCAAACTCCTTGCTGATTTCTACATGGCATCATGTACATGCTATGATGTCCCCTCCTCTGGTTAAGTAATCAAGGAGCCTGCATCCCACCACTGCCATCAGGAGGACCCCCTGTGTTAGCCAGTCCAGATTACAACAAAGAATTTGTTGTGCAGATGGATGCTTCAAACCATGTGGTGGAGCTTGTACTCAGCCAGGTATTCCCAGAGGGAGAAGAGTACCCAATGGTATATTTCATCCATAGACTCCAACCTAGGGAGGAATATTATGCACCAGTAGAAAAAGAATGTTTAGCCATAGTATGGGCATTGCAGAAACTTCAACCCTATCTGTATGGAAGGAAATGCACTGTAGTTACAGACCACAATCCCTTAACATGGCTACATTGATCCAGCCAGCCAGCAAAATGCCAGGTTATTAAGCTAGAGATTAGGGTTGCAGGCATATGACATGACAGTGCAGCACCGTAGTGGGGTCAGCAATGCCAATGCAGATGGACTCTCAAGACAGAGTATGGGTTAATGTGTTCCCAGACAGGCTCATGGTCCTCAAGCCATGTTTCTCCAGGGTCACTTGAGAAAGTAGCTTGAGTCATCAAAGATGGGAGAGATGTGATGATGTTAGGTATTGCTAGCTATGTCAGGAGAAGTAGAGCAGTGGATGTATAACATATGCCAGCACAGCTAGTTGGAGTTTTGTAAATAATTATATGTCATTTATATATCAAACTTGATTTGTACAGGTGCTTGTGTTGAAAATGTATTTGTAAAGTTGATTGTGTTGAAAATATGCACCAACAGTGGGTCCTGCTGGACAGAAAAGGAAAATGACCTGTTATGTCAGACTGTATGGTAACTATAGAAATGAATACATTGTAACAGAGGCTACTGGAAGAGAAGAGGTTAATCTCAGTCCAGCTAACTTTGAAAAATAGTTTGAAATTAAATTACCTGGTAGACCCTAAAGATTACATTTTACAGTTCTGACTGCAGTGAGAGATGAAATGTCTGTTAAAATAAAGATTTGGAATCCTTGTTGCATTGTCCGTAGCAGTGAACTTATTGCTAACCTGGAAGGGTGAAAGTGCTGAAATGGTTTTATGGCTTCCAGATGCAAGCTCTATTTGTGTGTATGGTAACACATATGTGCAAGATTCTGGTTCAGTTTCTAGCACTGGGGGTAGTATGAGAAGCAGAAGTTAGATAACCAGAAGGGTGTGATGTCATTCTGCAATCCCGGACTGAAATGATGTTTTAATAATAGAAGAAACTGAAGTTTCTGTGCAGTCTGTTTTAGTAACCTGACAAAGAAGGAAGACCACTCACCTGCTTCATCTTGCCTTGCTCTAGTAAGTGAACCAGGAAATAGTAATTCTTTAGATCAGTCAGAAAAATATAGTGAGATTAGTTAAGTATTGTTTTTCTGTAACTGTGTGAACCTGTCCACCTGTGTTATTTTTAATATTCCCTGTGGGCATTTATTGTAAATAGATATTTCATATATTCATGTTCTTTTATTATTTATTATTAAATATATTTAAACTTTTCATTGTGGCTCGTCATTTAAAGAATATTTTAACCTTTGGGAGTACTTATATTTATTTGATGACACTGTGGCTGCTCCTGAAAGCCTTGTTGTTTGGTCATCATTACCATTTCTATTAATATTAATTTCACTCAGTATAATTGGGCACCCTTGTAGGACCCTTAGAGTAGCTAGCTTTGGGGTGTCTGGTGACTTACCTTATAGTCTGACAGAAGGGGGAATAGCTAGTAAATCTGTGCCGGCCTTTCCCAGGTGTGTGTATGAAAATCAAATCTCAATAGTGTGTGTGTAAGCTACTTGGAACAGGGACATAGAGCACTGGCTTCACAGAAAGGATGGAGGAGAACTTGGCTTTGACACTTGGCTGAGGACTCAGCTCTACAGCTGTGCTAGTGGGGAGTCTTATTGAGGGCCTGGAGAGAGAGAGAGAGAGAGATTGAGAAAATGAAAGGAAAACCCAGCCGCCAGACTCAGTGTGTTCCCTGCATACTCTTAAGGGAAATTGTGCAGACAGCTGCATGTGAAATACTGTGTGTATCTATGGCAGTGGCAAGAATTGAGGCTCTTTGATTACTGGCCCAGAGAGGGGACATCACACATGCCTAGGCATGTGTGAGCAGCACAGTGTATTTGCGGTCCACCCGTGGCTCTTGATGGGTACATATAATTCCAAATCTGGCCTAATGGATATAGAATCACTGTAATGCATGCTTTATTCATAGCAGATAAACAGAGACAGGGCTGCCATGATTCACACCTTACAGTGCAATTTTTAAATATTGCAATACAGTAAGGATATTGAGCTGCCCCACCACAGGTCACACAAATGAGATGCTCTGCATTGTGCACCAGTTGGCACAACTGAGTACAGGGATGGGCATCAGGTATCTAACATTTTTCTCTGTGGCTTGCCTGATTGTAGACTCTGACTTGCCTGTTGCAGACATCTTCAGAAGGAAAGACAAATCTCCCTGCACTTCCTCCAAAAAGACTACAGCCACAGACTATTATCAGAGGGTTATGAAGGCCCTCCATATAAGAATGAGCCCTGTAATGGTTTAGCGAAGTCAATGACACATGCAACTGGCATCCCATACATGGCTAAGCAATGTTACCACCACTGTAGTGACATGTGGTAGTGCCAACTCCATCTCCATTACTGGTTGGAGGATGAGGTTAGAGCTGCATAACCTCAAATGTGCTGTTAGTATCCCTTGTCTTATCTACACATAAAACCTACCAGCATGTGCCAGCCACATATATTAAATACTTTTTCTCTCTTTCCATAGACCCAGAAGCTATTGCACAGAATGCATAGCTGCACAGGTGGAGAAGGATAGATCACTTTAGGAGTACTGTGGAAAGTACACCTGCTTCATACAATACAGGATTAATTATTAACAATCTGTTCATCAAGTATAGCTGTAGACTGCCACAATATACACTCTCTACAGTGCTGGCACTTCCATATTAAGTTCCACAGTTCAAAAGCTGTAGTTTAACTGTTTGATGCTATTACTGTACGTATGCATGACTACTTGATGTTATTACTATGTGTGTGTGTGGATGAATGCTTTGGTGTATTTGTTCAGTTAGTATGACATTTCTAAGCTCTTTTAGACTGAACATGCTTGTGGCTGTGAGTTCATTTCCTCTCTTGGGGTTTACTACACAATAGTTGGGAGTGGGAATTTGCTGTACATTTAAGTACAGTGGTGGTGCTGCGGAAGCGTTGTCGCCTCACAGTAAGATGTTGTCCTGTTCGATTCTCAGCTACAGCGTCTTCTGTGTGGAGACATGCATGAATGGGCGTACCTTCATTGAAGGTTATACGTCAGGGCTGGTAACTCAGTACGTAAAAATCTACTGCCAATCATTAGCGGACCGGAGTTCCACTGTGATGACCCCTAACTGGGAAAAGCCGAAAGATACAACCTACATTATAATGGAAAATAAGTAAAATATGCATATTTCCATTTGATTTGTAAATTTCTTACACACAACCTTGTCTTCAACATATTTGGTTTGATACCATTACTGCATTTCACTGCAGTTGTCATTTGGATTGTACAAGTAGTTGAACATGTTTTTTTTTCCAGACTGCATGTGGTAATAGCAATGGTTTCTATTCCCCCCTCAGTTGTCTATTGTGCTCTCATTGGGGGGAGGTGTTTATTGTAATTCTGACTGAAATACCTATAATGCTATAAGGGGAAACAAACATATAAGCTGCATTTTTTCACTTCATGTGTTCATTTCTCTCACAGACCGTCTTTCTCAAAAGACTTGGTCTGTTAATGTTAATGTGTGTTTGACAAGAAGCTTTGGCCAGGTTGTCCCAGTTGTTTAGCATACAAAGTCTTTTGAATTTTGTATTCATGTGCTGATAGCTGTAGGTATGATTCCCCCTCAGCTGCATATTGTGCCATCACTGAACATTTGTTGTGATTGTTGGTATTTTGATTATATTATCTGTAATTCTGTCATAGTAAAGATAGATAGATAATGAAATGCTTTTTTTTCATTGTTTTGTACTTCTCTCTCTCTGCTACTGTCTTTCAAGACATATTTATATTGCATGTATTTATTTTGTTTATTATTTTCCTTTTCTCCACTTCTTTTACAGTTCTGTGCAGCAGCATCTAGACTTGAATGCATCCTTCCAGCAAGATCTGTCAGCTCTCACAGGTGGCGCCACCACCGCTTGCAAAACCCACAACATCTGTGGCCCAGGCTGAGGCTGCCATGGCCACCTTCACACCTGTAGCAGCAGCTACACAGGGTATATCTGGCTGCCCTGCTTTGTAGGTTGGTGTGAAAGTTCTTACTGGTTGCAGTACAAGTGGGTGGGTTAAATTTTTGATGCACCAGCAGCTCACAGACATGGTGCGGGAGCTTACTGACTGGAGGCTAAATGACTGCATTAACAACTTAGAGAACCTCCTTCTGCAGCTCACTGAATTGATTCCTTGTCCTGCACTGACTCCTCCATCTCAAGCATGGCCCAGAGGTTAGGAAGCCCAGAGTAGCAGGCAAATGCCAACATTGTCATGGCTGGCAGGGATGGCAGCTGTGCAGCCATATCCTATATCTCATCCTGGGGTTACCCTCCCTTTTGTGTGGGTGTCCATGCTTACACCCATTTGTTGTCCAGCTCTCCCCATCACCATTGTCTTCCCTCTGTTTTTCTTATGTCTCCTTGTTCATTGTGCTCCCCTCCCTAATTGTGTTAGCACCTCCCCTGAGATTCTTATCTGTCTTCAGTGTTTGTTAGTTTGCCTCTGTTATATAACCTAACCCCTTTATTTCCACTAACTTCCCTTGTCTTCATATATTTGGACACCTAACCCACAGAAGGTGTTACCTCTCCTTCCTCACATCCATCCTGATCATTCCTTAGGATTTCACCTTATGTCCTGCTCTCTTTTTCATCAGTTTCCGATACTTCCATTTCCACCCCTTTATTTAGTGAAAAAAAGAGGAGCACACCACAATAATGACCATTTATGACTTTCACATGACTCTTCTTTGTACTGAAGAATGATCATGCACAGTGTTTTATTGGCTCATCCAAAAGCAATGTTGACCAATGTTCCTCCTCTTTGCCTGTGGCTGCACCTCAGTACTATGTGGTCTTACAGCAGACTTGGCTGCAGCAATGAGAGGGATAAATAATAAGCTCACCTTCTTGCACTGATTTCCCCCACTCTTCATAAATAATGAGCTTTGACTCAACACACAAATAAGGTAAGCAGTGGCAGGCTGACCACAACCATGCCCACAGTGATTCTGAATCCCACCCTAGGTTCTCAAGGTTAGCTGCCACTGAAAACAGCCATCACCAACTATTCATTGGCAATACTGTAGGTAAATCTTCATTCCAATGTGACAATATTAATCTTTTGAAAATAAAACTTCAGTATTAGACTTAGATATAGAATGAGAGGGTCTATACCATATGAGTGAATCACACAAATTGCGAACGCTCATAATATCAAACATACCGGACCTCAAAGTGCTTTTTCTGAGATTGTGGTACAGTGAAGAATGGGTTATTTGCCCTTTCCTCACTGTAGTGTGATCTCGGAGTTGGAATATATATTTAGCGGGGGTATGGAGGGGTTCAGCCCCCCACAATAGGAAGTTCAAGGTCCGGTATGTTCGATATTATGAGAGTTCTCAATTTGTGCAATTTGCTCTTATGATATAGACCCAAATGAGCAGCCTGCCCTAATAGCCATACTCAAGAATCAAAAGACACAATTAAATTAATAAGCAATTGGTATAGTCTCACTGTCTTGGCACAAAAATAATTCATTTTGGACAACTGCAACAGGGGACAACTGCAACAGTAATACCATGCACCAGACTGTCTACAATTATGCCAACAATACTTAGATGGTAACAGCCATCTCATCTTCCTTAGATATACAAAGACTGTGGAAACATTTACTTTGAAAAATATGATAACAAGGGGAACTTAATTATTTTATAGAACTTCCTTCTCATTAATATATCAGTGCCAAATAGATCCAATTGCATTCTGACTTCCAGTTTCTTGTTTGATTAGATAAATCAGCTGTCTTATTCATTCTTATATTTACAATATGAAAAAAGAGCTTTAAAAAGATGAGGCTCCAGAGATATGGAGTTAATTGTAAACCTTTCAACCATTTTATATTACAATCTTGAAATGTTCTCCAATCTACCCATGTTAACTTGAAGTGTATTATATAATAAATTTCTTGTGTTTTAGTGGGAATATATTCTGAGATGGAAAAGTTGGATCCCAAAACATAAAAGGAATATGATTCCAGTCAATAGGTAGAAAAGCACAATTTCTTTATTCATTATTCAATACCTTGAAAACCAACGATAAATGTCTGTCTTTAAGAACTACATCAGCTAACACATTGGCTTATATAATAATAATAACAATACAGTCTTACAATACAGTCTGGCTTATGCAACAGACCAGAACTGTTGTGAAAACTCTGCTGGAAAAATGTTATACCATTTATGCACATTGACCTAAAATTGAGTACACGTGTGTAAATCAAAGTCAAGAACTTCATAACCAGTGTGATATATGTTAGCTGATAGTATATAATACCAAATACCTCAAATTTCAGTTACAGCTAAAACATTTCAAAATCAAACTGGGATTGCGTTTTCTCAGGTTTCATAAACTAATCTTTGTCACCTTATCTCTTACCTGTTCTTATCCTGATTCCTTAGAATTTCTTCTTTGTACTCCTTGCTGCATTTTGAAATTTTTCCATAAATAATTTTATGACTATATGCATATAGGTTTTCTATCAGAATGTGGAAAGCACTTTGGTCATTTATGCTTACATCAAATTGTATGGTTTCAAATTGTAGTAAAAGTGAAAGTAAACTTACTGAATCTGGAATCCCGATATTTGAATGGCAAATGCAGTTTAACGGTCACATATTTAAAACTGCGAATATAGAATCCTCAGTATTAACATGGTTCGAAATTGGGAAGAAAAATATTTTTAAAATTCAACAAGACTAAACGACCGAAGTGTTTTCCATCTTCTGATAGTAAACTATATATATATATATATATATATATATATATATATATATATATATATATATATATATATGTATATATACACACACATAGGGACTATATTAAATCAGCAAACACTCAAAATGGCGAACACTGATTTATCGACCCTTAAAGAACGAAATCTGACAATCTCAAAGACATGGAACAGCCAGTTTTTTCCCAGGAAAAGAAACTCGCTGTTCTACAAAAAAAAAAAAAAGTTCAAAACACAAAATAAACTGGGGGGCTTTGCCCACCACCCCCCTACTTAAATATACCAACTCCGAGATCGCACCACAGTGATGGAACTGTCAAAGTCCCAAAAATGACCCAGCAATTTATTTTCCCTAGGAAAAAAAAAAAATCACTGTTCTATGTCTTTGGGATTGTCAGGTTTCGCTCTTAAAGGGTCGATAAATTGGGTCTATATTAAAACATTGAATGCTTAAATCAGCGAACGATGTTTCATCAACGACACCACAAAACAGCAATTTCTTCCCTAGGGAAAGAAATCGCTGTTCCAACCCAAAACAAAAAAAACAGTAAACAGTTCCAAATACATACACATGTACCTTAACCCTAATTCTACCCCCCAAAAAAGTAAAGAGCTGAAAACACATACACACGTAACTCAACCATACATCTAATGCAAAACAAAAAAGTAAACATTTTAAAACATATGCACTTACCTTAACCCGCACCCTAACCCTAAGGTCAGTAACTATTGCACATTCATGCTTGGGAGCTATAAGGGACAAGGGAATCCCTGAGACCACACTACAGTGCAGAACATGGCAAAGCAACGAAGTGGTCAAGCGACTTCTTTCCCAGGGAAAAAATTTGCTGAACAGATGCTTCGCTGTTTTGCCTGTTCACTCTTTAGGTGTCGATGAAAACTCATTTAACAGTTTTTACTGTTTTTTTTTTTTTTTTTTGTGGAACAGCAATTTTATTTCCCTAGGAAAAAAATGGCTGTTCCGTGTCTTTGAGATTGTCAGGTTTCGCTTTTTAAGGGTTGATAAATCAGTGTTTGCTATTTTGAGCATTCGCTGATTTAATATAGACCCTATATATGTATGCATTGTATACACATCTTTTTGTATTTTTGTTTTAAGTTTTCTTTGCTAACTTATCTGCATGACATTTGCTTTAACAATGATTTATTTTTTCTGGGCTGAGGCTGAAATTGGGATTGGGAAGTTATATTCAGTGCTCTACCCACTTAACAAATTTAAACAAATAAATAAATACATATTCCACTGAAATCAATGCAGCCTCCTCCACAGGAAATTCTTCCAAAGTCATCTAAACTGGTTGCACCAGGTATAAATAGTTGTAATAAAGTGTAATTAGGGAAGAATATTCATTCAAATGCTAATAATACATTGATATGGCCCAGTAATGATAATTCCCCTGTTAAGTGTGACTTTGTACAGTGTAAGCATTATTATATGTCCTAATAACCCATGATTTTGTTGATTCAAAAGATACTCCATAAAAGACCATTCTAAAAACTGCAATGAACTTAGCCTGGGGGGGGGGGCATTATTACTGTATTTGAGATGAGATGAAATGGAAGTATTCTGTTTTTTCCTACATTAATTGTATATCCTGTAATTTTGTTTGTACTGTATAACAAATGGAAAAAAACAGTATTAAAGCTGTACATTCATAAATAAATAAATAACAGTATGATATTTGCAAATGCAAGCAACTAAAAGGCCTGTTTTCCTATTTGTATTTGGTAAATACTCTTGGATTGATATATAGCTAATAATAATTAATAATGCTGTGTTTAATGATTCCTCCTCCCCCCCCACCTGATCTTGGTATGCTTATTTTAATGCTGGGTACTGGTAGTAACCATCCTATAGTATGGTGCATAAAAAAAGCATTTATGAAGCTTTTCAAATCCTCTGGAACTCTCTTTAGTAGGATATAAAAAGCAAACTTTAATTTATGAAATAGTTTGGAAACACTAGCAGAACTCAAAAACAATTTAGCTTTGTAAAGAAACAGGTGGAGGAAGATGTGCAATTTTTTCCCTGGTATACAAATCAAACAGATAAGGATCTATTGTTTGAGATAACTTGCTTAAATTCTACTTGCCAACTTACTACAACTCCACAGAACCAATGGCAGCTCGTGCCATCGGGCTGCAGGACTGCAGCCCCTCAGCTGTGTGAAGAAAAGAAAAGAACATTTCTTTTTTTAAAAATAAAATATTTACAAACTAAACAAATGTACTAGTTGGCTGCAGTGCTCTAAGTGAGTCTGACTAACTCGCAAAGTCCCAGAACTCAAACTGTGCAGGCTCTGCGAGTTCTGTTTTTTTTTTTTTTTTTTTTTTTTTTAATTAGTTTCTGTAAATCTGGACATCTGTAAAAACAGTCCAGATTATGGAGAGAACTACATCAGTGTGATGCCCAGAAGTCTGTCTGGCTTAACTGCACAGTAAAGTGGAAGGGGGTTGGACTGCTACATCTGTAGTCATGTATGTGACATGGATGGCTGGATGGCTACTGATTGGTTCTCGTTCTCTTTCCAAAAAAGAGAGTGAGAAACAATCAGTAGTAGCAGTGCACAGTACGTTTGGTTACTTGCTATGGTGCTACCCTTGCCTAAAACAACTTGCTTGTTTCTGATTCTGTTTGCTTTTTTTTGGCTTGCTAAATTATGGAGAGTCAGAGGAAAGAGTTATGAACTTGTGACTTGATTCCTGACCTAGCTAACTACTTCATTTGTTGTTCGTGATCAGATGGAGATGGACAGTCAGTTACTCAACATTTTTTAACTATTAAGGTAGGTGTCTGACTCCTTGAGTTCTTGTTCACATATATTTATTTTATTGCAAGTAAGTTGTTCGTTCAGGCCGGCAAACAACCGCAAACGGCAGTTGTTAGAAAAGATGATGTTATTCATTGTTTGTACTCTGTAATAATTTGTACTTGTGCTGCTGATCATTCATTAAGAGCAGAGTTGAGTTGCTATAGTACCGAGAACTGTTCCGTATCCATGGTTTTCTCAGGCCTGGACCATTTTTTCTGGCGAGGGGGAGTGGTACTATTCCTTTTGAGAGTATGGAAAGTAAAACCTTTAGATTGTGTTTGCAGTTGTAACTTTTTAATTTATGGGGGTGGAATTTAGTATAATGGTTTAAACTGATGTACTGACCGACCCATGTTTAGTTTTCACTAGAGAGGCAGGGGTTGTTGTCTGCCCATCTGCTGTAGTTTTATCTTATTGAGGAGTACAGGTGAGTTTTATTTTCCCAGGAAGAACCAGTGTCCATAACTAGGGGCCTGGTTTGGTTCTCAGAAGTAGCAGGATTCGAATCTGACAGCTCCTGGGGTACCTGTGAATGTCCTTAAATGCTGAGGTGCACCCAACAAATGAAGCACAAGAGCAATGAATGCACATTACCATCAGTTCTGTATTACAGTGTATGCTATATGATTAAATGAGAGGTCTGAATTCCATTCTTACCTAGAAAAGGGAACATGCCATAAAATACTAATCCATAGTGTTTTCTTATCATTATTTCTGTTAATACTATAGATTAAACGTGCTAAAGTCGGCACTGTAATTATTCCTTCATAGGTTCATAGGTAGGTACTAGGCTATCTGTCTGAAGGCATTTATAAGCCTAGCCTGAGTGTGTCGGCTTTCGCCGCCCCATTGATTAATTAACTGATCCTCTGTCAAGTAGAGCCAATGAAGTGATCCCAGGGGTGTATTTTCTGTTACCTATCCACTCGTCAAGGTTTCTCTTGAAGAGTGTTAGTGAGGAGCTCTGCCTAATGTAGTTTGGAATTTTGTTCCAAAGCATGGGGAGTCTCTATGACAGGAATTTATCCCTCCAGCATGTTCTATTTATTGTTGTGGCGAGGTTTAGCTCACTAGAGTGTGTGGCTCGCAGTGACTTGGATTTCTTTAGGTGGAGCATGTCCATCAGTTCTGAGTTGGACGTGGCTTTGTAAGTCAGGCAGAGATCACCTCTGAGTAAGCGATATATGCCACTGAGTACAGCCAGAGTTTTTTCAGTCGGGCTGCATAGGACATATGTTTGAGGCTAGTAATCTTCTTGGTGAGGTACTTTTGTGGTCTCTCCAGCTGCTGGAAGTGTCTTGTGAGGTACATTCCAAATGGGGCATTGTACTCTATGATGGGTCTGATGAGTGATGAGTAGAGGGGCACTATAACCTCTTTATTTCTAGATGCAAACCCTTTAGTAATTAAATGGTCCACATAGAAGGATTTCCTAACTACTTTGGCAATATGATTGTCAAAGGAGAGATTACTATCTACCTGGGTCCCCAGATCTCTTATTACCTCTTCTGTATTAATGGGGCTGCCACTTATATGGTAATTCGTGGGTGTTTTGTTTTTCCCAAACGGGATGACTATGGATTTTTTGGCATTTAGCTTGAGGCCATGACTTTGTCACCAGGTGTCCGTCTCACTAAGGCCCTTTTGGAGGATGTCCATGTCAGCCGGAGAGTCAATTATGGCTCCCAGTTTGCAGTCATTGGTGAACTTAGTTAGCCATAGTCCTCCTCCTGTGTTTGCCTGTACTTCTGAGAAGTATATGTCGAACAGTAGGGGTCCCAGGACCGAGCCTTGTGGGACACCACTTGTAACTGGTTTAGAGTCAGACCTGGAGCCCACTGTTCTTACCTTGTGAGTTCTGTCTGTAAGCCAGCTGGCAACCCATCTCATGACGTAGGGGTTTATGTTCAGACTGGTGATTTTTTTCTGTAATACCTGATTGGGGAATGGTGTCGAAAGCCTTGGCGAGGTCAAGGTAGGCTGTGTGAACAACCTTTCCCTTGTCTATGGCCTTGGTGACTGTCTCGAAGAAGTCAACCAGGTTTAGTAGGCATGATCTTCCCTTAACAAAGCCAAACTGGGTCAGGTAAAGTGTTTGGATGTTTCCAATGTCTTTGTTAATGAGTTCCATGATGATGCGCTCCATAGCCTTGCAGACCAGACTAGTCAGGTTTATGGGGCGATAGTTACCAGGGTCAGTTGTGGCCCCTCCTCTGTAGTTCGTGCAAGACGCAGCCTGGGACACCATCTGGCCCCATTGACACTGTGTTTTTGGCTTTTGAAAGGACTATTTTCACCTGTGCGCCTGTGCTTTCTGGGACACTACACTTTTCCGGTATTGTTGTGGACCCTTTTGGGGGTGGGAGGGGGGTGAAGTTTGCACTGAATCTGTCTGCCAGGATGTTGGCAATATCAGTAGGTTCAGTATATTTTGTGCTATTTTGCACTAATTCAGTGCATATCTGTGAGCTGCCACTTAGATTCTTAACATAGCTAAAGAAGGCTTTGTGGTTTTCCTTTGAATCCTTGGCTATTTTTCTTTCGAAGTTAGCCTTGGATGATTTTATGAGGGACCTTAGTTTCTTACTGATACTGAACAGGGATGTCTTTCCTTCTTGGGATTTGCTTTTTTCGGAACTACTTTCCTCCTATTGTATAGCCTGTTTATGGCAGGGGTTCATCAGACTGGTTTCCTTCTCTTAGAGGAGTGAGTCTTGTTTTTTCTAGGGATGGCATGATCCATGCATCCTTGTAGGTGCTCATAAAGTGCATTTGTAAAGGTTTCTGCATCTTGGGCAGTGTTATCCTTTAGCATGGGTGCTGTGAAACTTACCACCTCTGTCTTAAGTAAGGTGAAGTTTGCTTTAGAAAAGTTTTTTACTGTGGATTCCTTAGTTAGGGGTGGTGGTTGGGTGTGGACATCCAGAGTGATTAGTTTATGGTCTGATCTAACCAGTGACGGGTTGACCTCCGGTGTGGAGTACCTGTCGCCCATGTTTGTGATGACCAGGTCCAATATGGTTTCACCTCTGTTAGGGGAGTTTACCAGCTGATCCAGGGCATTTGAGTTGATGAATTCCAGGAAGTGCTGGGCCTGGGAGTTTGTACTCAAGTAGTTTTCCCAGTTAATGGTAGGTTAATTGAAATCACCCAATATCAGGGTGTTCGGTAGGACCTTCATGTTTCCCAGTGTCTCCAGAAAGGTGGAGTGGTGGTCCTGGGTCATAGAGATTGATCTGTAGCAAGTCACAATTTGCACTGCAGATATGCCCAGTGTTAGTTGCACATGGATGATCTCAGAGGTATCATGCTGTGCCACTAACCTGGGGGTGTAGGTATCCTTGATGAATATGGATACACCCCCTCCTTTTGTGTTTCAGTCCGTGTTTTGTCGCTGAAACGTGTGGTACGAGTTGTAGCCTGGTAGTGCTGGGGTGCTCTCTGGAGCCTTGAACCAGGTTTCAATTACTGCATAGATGTCGACGTTCTCCATACTGAGGAGTGCTGCGAGCACGTGCATTTTGAGATTTAAAACTCCTGGCATTGAGTAGCATAACCCTCAGTTTTTTGTTAATTGTGCTGTTTACAGAGGTGGGTTTGACTTTTGAGCCTTGCCTAAAAAAGGCACTATGGGGGCAGCTAGAGCCTTGGCCAGTATTTGAAAGCCTAGGGATGACAGGTGGAAGCCATCTCTTGCGAGGCAATGCCTCTTGTTGAGTATGTCATCCCATGCTGACAGACACTGGATCCCCTTTGAATGACACCAGAAATTTAGCCAATTGTTGAAACTGATCATTTTTTCTTTATACTGAGGTATCATTCTTGGTGAGGGCAGGATGCTACTCAGGGTCAGGGTCATACCAGCCTGGGCTACATGATCAGAGAGCTTTTCCGTGTCTCTTTTCATGTAGTCCAGGGAGGTACATCTCAGGTCATTCACACCAACATGAACAATGACAGAGTCATATTTGTACTTGTTCTGGAGTGACCTGAGCTCTTGTGTTATGTGGCAGATTCTGGCTCCCGACAGGCAGCTAACAGTAACCTTCTGCTTGCCCAGCTTAGTGAGTGGGACGTCAGTGTGCCTGACTATAGAGTCACCTATTACTAGTGTGTTAGGTATGTTATTTCGCCTTAAGGGCTGTGATTGTATGGCACACTGATTTTGTGTTTTATGTGTTGTCTGGTTTGTGACGGGAGGTGCAGGTTGTTTGGATGTCTGCTTTGGAGGTCTCTGATGGTTTTGAAGGTTTTTATTTAGAGCCTCTGAGTATGATTTTGTGTATTTATGTGTATTTTTTGCCAGTGCTGGTTTAGTAGATCTATGTGTGGCTGGAGGTGTGGTGCAAGTGTTAACCTTATCCTCTTGACTGTCTGTTCCAGTCTTGGGTGGAGACAGCTTAGCCTCCAGTTTTGCTGTATAATTGCATCTCTCCCATATGATAGTGTTTTGTGGTAGGAGGAGAGGGTTGTCTGTATACATGAGGCAGTTGTAACATTGCCTCAGGATACCCAGATTCACCAGCTGGACTGGAGAGTACACCTGAAATTGTCATTTGGTCATGCCTGAATAGTAGGGTGAGTTGCTTAGTCGCTTGTTTGGTGAGGGGTGAATAAAGAGCCTTGCCCTGCTGAGCAATCAAGTGTCAGGGTATATTAGTGCTTGCTATTAGGTCTGAGCAAGTGCTGGGCTGTAGGATGCTTTTTGAGTTCTTAGGTTGAGAGCTAGACTAGTTTCAAGGGAAAAACTGAAGAGGAGACTTAGTGGAGCTGGGAATAATTTAGCCCTAGCTAACCGGCACTGCCCGGTACACAAAACCATGCAAACGCAGTTTTTATAGCAGGGAAATGAAAGACATAGAAATTAGCCCAAAATGGCCAATAATCTACTAACTTCTGGGCTGGAATCACTCCTCCAAGGACAGATAGGCTGCTCAAAGTTCCCCTCTCTCACAGGTGAACAGAGAAACTTCCTTCTATCCAAGTAAGGTATGGGCAACTCAGAAACTTGTAACACAGCCCTGAATTCAGCACAAGCCTGAAAAGTGGACTATACTAGCTAAGAAAGGCGGGAAACAAGGAATTTTTTTGTTTTTTGTTTTTGTTTTTTTTTTTTAAAAGATAAGGCAAAAACAGTAAAAAATACACTTAAAACAGCTTTAAACGAATACAAATGATCAGAAAAGGCTATCTCACTTTAATGTGTAGCCTACAACAGTTAAACAAATTATTTAAATAAAAAACGACTTTTTAAAAGTGCAGGCAGTCAAATAAGTACAATATGTGAAAAAAAACAAGCTTTTGAATCACAATAAATGCTTGAAAATCAGCATTGAGGTGGAAAACAGTTAGTACAACAAGAAAGTACAGAAAACGGATAATCACTCCAAAGTCTCTCTTCTAAGCTAGAAGGCTTATATCAGTTTAAGGCTTTCTAGTGCTTCCCAGTAGGCAGTGCAGGCAGTCAAATAAGTACAATATGTCAAAAAAACAAGCTTTTGAATCACAATAAATGCTTGAAAATCAGCGTTTAGGTGGAAAACAGTTAAGTACAGCAAGAAAGTACAGAAAACTGATAATCACTCCAAAGTCTCTCTTCTAAGCTAGAAGGCTTGTATCAGTTTAAGGCTTTCTAGTGCTTCCCAGTAGGTTAATTACAGGAACGATGGGAAACAAGCGCAGATGTGGTCTTTTAAACCACAAAGTTGAAAGAGATGGACAAACTGTCCAAATGGTCAATAAACTACAATTTCCTCTTGTGGTAGATAGGCTACCTGATGCTTACCACTCCCACTGATAAAGCCAGAAGGCTTCCCTCCAACACAGAAAGGCTTGGGGGCTCAGAAGCTTACAAAGAGTCCTGGATACAGCAAATCTGTACTTGGACTAGACTAGTAACAGGAAAGGCAGGAAACAAGCGCAAACATAGGCTTTTAAATCAGAAAGTTGAAAGAGATGGAAAAGCTTCCCAAATGGCCAATAAACTATAATTTCTGGTCCAGAAACCACTCCTCCTGTGGCAGATAGGTTACCTAGTGCTTACCACTCCCTCTGATAAGCTATAAGGCTTCTCTCCAACACAGAAGAGCTAGGGGGGCTCAGAAGCTTACCAACAGTCCTGGATACAGCAAGTCTGTACCTGGACTACACTATTTACAGGAAAGGCAGGGACCAAACGCAAGCACAGGCTTTTAAACCAGAAGGTAGAAAGAAATGGAAAAACTGCCCAAATGGCCAATGAACTACAATTTCTGTGCCAAAATCCACTCTTCCCGTGGTAGACAGACTACCTAGTGCTTACCACTCCCACTGATAAGCTATAAGGCTTCCCACCAACACAGAAAGGCTTGGGGGGCTCAGAAGCTTACCAACAGTCCTGGATACAGCAAGTCTGTATCTGGACTAGATTAGTTACAGGAAAGGCAGGAAACAAGCTTAGAATTGTTTTTTTTTTCTTTACAGAAAAGCAGCTAAAACACAGTACAATTCAAATTTCAGTGCAGGCTAGCACACTTGAGTGTGTAGCAATATTATGGCAAATACAGTTTAAGTAAATGCAATTAAATTAACAAATGACTAAAAAACAAGTGCAGAAAGCAGTAAATTAGAAGGCTACTAACAAGCAGTAATAAGTGCAGAGTAAGAGTGACTGAACAGATAACAGCACGCAGAACAGCAACTAAGACAGTTACAGTAAGAGCAGCTGAATAAAATATGTGTATATATATATTTTTTTGAGGGAGTGAACAGAGCAGGATTAAGAGGCTACAGGGGCTGTCCTTCCCAAATGCTCTCTTTGTACACAGTAGGAGTGCCTGAAATCAGAATATGATCTCACTACACTCAGTTGAGTGAGCAAATGAGATGGGCTCCGAAAGAGTATCCAAATACAAATTTACAACAGTTTCAAAGCCACCAATATTAACACCAAAACAAGAACAGGGAGGGTGGGTGGGGAACTAACTGTATAGACACAGCCACAACTTTCAGTTGAGCTAATATTCAGTGAGAAACACAAATAAATAAATTAAATGCAGAACTATATGAAAAAAAAAACAGATAAAAGTGTACTAAAATTCATTAATACATCCAGTTGATTTCAGGTAAATCTTAGCCGGAGCAAAGCTCAGATAATAAAGTGAAAAACAACTCCAAGTTACACATGACAAACTTACAACATGCAATGTAAACTTATCAAATAAAAACTGCATTGCTGTATTTAATTGTTTTAACTACCCTGGATCGTATCATTATACGTTGAAGGTTAAGGGTAAAGCCACATGATCTCATATGTGCAATTGTTTATCTGTTCAGTGTCATTAATGAGGGTGGTATTTGAGTAATGAAAGTTTCAGTTGTCATTTAATAAGCTTTCTGATGTGATCCAGTTTTAGTGCGAGTAACGTTTCTATGTAAATATTGAAATTTAAAACAGATGTGCATATGTATGCCTTTGATTGGTGTTCTGTATATAAAAGAAACAGTAATATGCTTACATTTAATTAAAGCACAGCACCAAGAAAGTAATAGAAGTATCATGGAATGACTGTTTAAATGATTACTATGTACAGCTACTCTATTTTGAACCCCTGAGCCACATTAACTTGATTTTTACTCAGTTGCTTAACAGTAACATTGTTTGTTGACTCTTAACTTGGTGCTTATGACAGAAGGATGCATGGAGGGGTGAGGATGTGTATGTGTGTATAATGTTGATGTTTTTCTTTCGGCTTTTCCTGGTTAGGGGTCACCACAGCAGAACTTCGGTCCGCTAATGATTGGCAGTAGCTTTTTATGGTGCCAAGGTGCCAGCCCGACGCCAAACCTTCAATGAAGGCACGCCCATTCACGCATGTCTTTTGAACACCACTTAACCGTGGGGAGGATATGCAGACTCCACACAGATGGTGCTCCATCTGAGAATAGAATGGGAGAACCTCTTGCTGTGAGGTGACAACGCTACCGCTGCACCACCACGACTTACATGTACGTGTGCATAATAAAATCTGTTATGTATATTGGTGCGTGTGTGCATGTGTGCATGTGTGTGTGTGTGTGTGTGTGTGTGTGTGTGTGTGTGTGTGTGTGTGTGTGTGTGTGTGTGTGTGTGTGTGTGGGTGTGTGTGTGTGTGTGTGTGTGTGTGTGTGTGTGTGTGTGTGTGTGTGTGTGTGTGTGTGTGTGTGTGTGCATATGTATATATATATATATATATATATATATATATATATATATATATATATATATATATATATGTATACTCACATATGGGTTATGTATATAAGCACTGATCAGTTATGTTGTACTATATTCCAGAAAGTTGCAAAGATATTAGACAAAAGTAGCTAAAATTAAAAAAATATTAAAACAGAATGCATAATAATGCTTGTGACATGTTTGAAAGATGAACACTTTTTTGGTTGTTTTGCAATACTTTTGCATTTTTTTATATTTATTATACTTTATCCAGCTTTAATTTCTTTCATTGTGATGTTTTGTTTTTTACCTGACCTTTTGTGGTAAGGGTGCTCTTTTAAGATGCATTCTCAAGGAGTCCAAAGAGAATAGACCATTTTCTGTTGCCTTGCAAGGGTCCGGTCAACACACAGACTCCCTAGTTTTTAAGTATATGATCTTCAAGGGTCACATTGCTAAATAAGTGAACCAAGACAGTATGTTGAAAAACTGAAGCCAGTTAACAAAGTTTAAGTAAAATCCAGAAAAAGGATACAAAAATGTTTTAATGTACTAGACTGGAGACTTTTATAAAGTTTTTAATATATTTTTTTCCTTTTGGTAGGCAAATTTAGAAGATGTTTGTATGTATTTCTCTCTGCTGGGATGCTAGCTACACATCTCTATTGGCATTCCCTGATTTAAATGTTTCAGAAGCCCCCCACATTGCACTATGTTTGGGGTAGAGGGGAAAAGAAACAGGTGGAGGTAAATATGCAGTTTTTTTCCCTGGTATACAACTCAGACAACTATGGATCTATTATCTGCGCTAATTTGCTTAAATTATACTTGCCAGCTTACTACAACTCCACAGAACCATTGCAGTCCCAAATGTTGCTCTTCAGCATTCTGCAGTTAGACAAACTGCAAATTTTAATAGTGGAACATCTTATTTATAAATTAGGAAGCACCAGCAAAACAAAAGAAAACAATTTGCAACCTTACAGAGGATAACTGTCTTCCTTGGGCTCCACTCAAATTTATCACAACATTCTTACTTGCACGTGTGCCAACATCGACTTCTTCAGTGAGTATTTAGTTTAATTGTTCTTTGTTTTTTGTACCATTATCTTCTTGTGCTTCTTTTATTTTTTTCTAATTTCCTTTCCGTTTCATATTTTTGTATAGGTTCATAGGTTCATAGATGTGTAATAGACTAATGGCCCGGGGCCTTTACAAGCCTAGCCATTGGATTACCCTTGCATTGTGCCACCTGACCTTCATTCCCAGTGCCTCTGTCGAGTAGAGCCACTGGAGTTATCACCGGGGTGAATTTTCTGTTTCTCATCCACTCATCAAGATTTCTCTTGAAGAGGGTCAGCGAGGTGCTCTGCTTGATGTGTATGGGAAGTCCGTTCAATAGCATAGGCCGTCTCTGGGTTATGAACCTGTCCCTCCAGCATGTTCTGTTAATTGTGGTAATGAGGTTGAGGTCGCTGGAGCGTGTGGTGCCGAGGGATTGGGATTTCTTTATATGTAGCATTTCTAACAGAGCTGGGTCACACATGGCTTTGTAAGTCAAGCAGAGATCGCCTCTAAGTAGGCGATATGAGACAGAGAATAGTTGGAGTTTTTTGAGTCTGTCCATATAGGACAAGTGTTTAAGGCCTAGGATCCTCTTTGTGAGGTACTTTTGTGGCCTCTCCAGTTGTTGTAGGTGTCCAGTGAGGTACATGCTAAATGGGGCATTGTACTCGATAATTGGCCTAATGAGGGAAGAGTAGAGGGAGACAATGACCTCTTTCTTCCTGGAAGCAAAACCCTTAGTAATGAGATGTGCCACATAAAAGGACTACCATCAATGTGGTTATACATGGGAACTGGGTTTTTCCCTAAAGGATAATGACACATTTTTTGGCATTGAGCTTAAGGCCATGGTTCTGACACCAGTCATTGGTCTCAGTGAGGCCATTCTGTAGGATGTCAACATCACTTGGGGAGTTAATAATAGCTCCCAACTTGCAATCATCTGTGAACTTCATCAACCAGAGTTCTTTCTTGTTGGCTTGGACTTCAGAGAAGTAGATACCAAACAGGAGAGGACCCAGGACCGAGCCCTGTGGGACTCCACTCATGACTATTCGGCAATCTGAATTGTCAACTACTTTCACACTATGGGTTCTATCTGTGAGTCAGTTTGTAACCCACCTAGTGATATAGGGGTTGATGTCAAGCTTAGTGTGTTTTTCTATGATTCCTGAGTGGGGAATGATATCAAAAGCCTTGACCAGATCAAGGTAGGCTGTATGAACAACCTTGCCTTCATCCACAGCTCTGATGACTGATGCAAAGAAGCTGACCACGTTGAGCAGGCATGATCTACCCTTCACAAAACCAAACTGTGTGGAATCCAGAGTTTGGAGATAACCTATATCCTTGTTTATTAGGTCCATGATGATGTGTTCCATACCTTTGCATATCAGACTTGTCAAGCTTATGGGGCGATAGTTCCAGGATCTGTAGTCACTCCTCCTTTGTGGAGAGGGATGACCATTGCAGTGTGCATTTGGTAGGGACAAAGCCTGAGGTGAGGCTGTGATTGAACCAAACACACAGGTGAGGTGCCAGTTCACTCTGTAGTTCATGTAGAACACAACCAGGGATATTGTCAGGTCCCATAGAAGCTGTATTCTTGGCCTTGGACAGTGCTGTTTTAACCTGTGCAGCAGTAATACTGGGTGCCTAGCAATTTGGTATTGTGATTGGTCCTTTGTGGGGGGGGGGGGTAAAGTTGGCACTGAATCTATCTGCCAGTATATTGGCAATATCTGTTGGCTCTGTGTAGGAGGTACCATTGGGCAGTAGCTCAGAGCAAATCTGAGTATTGCCATGGAGATTCTTTACATAACTATAGAAGGCTTTGTGGTTGTTTTTACTATCTGCTGCAATTCTGTATTCATAGCTAGCTTTAGAGGATTTGATGAGGGAGCTCAACTTTTTGTTGAGGCTGATAAGGGACTTTTTCCAGTCTTGGGACTTCACCTTATTCTGCATCAGTTTCCTCCTTCTGTTGTAGAGTTTGTTTATAGCAGGGAAACACCAGATTGGCTACCTTTTTTTGGAGGAGAGAGTCTAGGTTCTATTGGGCATGGCGAGATTCTGTGGTCACGCAACTATTCTCCATTTGCATGGGTGCCATGAAGTTAGCCACCTCTGTTTTTAGGAGGCCAAAGTTAGCTTTGGAGAAGTTTGTCATGGTGGTTACCTTTGTGGGGGGGGTGGGGGTGAGAGGGATGTGATTTTCTAAGGTGATTAGTTTGTGATCGGATCTAACCAGGGAGGAGTTGACTATTGGTGTAGAGCAATGGTCGCCCATGTTAGTAATGACCAAGTCAAGGACATTGCTACCTCTAGTGGGGGTAAGAACGAGCTGGTCCAGGGCATTGGAATTAATGAACTCCAGGAAATGTTGGACAAGTGTATTGGTACATGAGTAGTTTACCCAGTTGATGGAGGGGTAGTTGAAGTCACCTAGTAAGAGAGTATTAGGTTGGACCCTAATATTCTCCAGGGTGCTTAGGAATGTGGATTGCAAGTCTTGGGACATGGTTGGGGACCTATAGCATGCTATGACCTGAATCGCTCTTACCCAATGTTAGCTGTACCTTAAGTATTTCTAATGCATTATGTTGGGCTACCAGTCTGGAGCTGTGCGCATCCTTTATGAATATGGAAGCACCATGGCCTTTGGAGCTTCGGTCCAAGTTTTGGGGCCAAAAGTTGTGGAATGAGTTGTAGCCTGGCAGTGCAGGGGTGCTTTCTGCTACCTTGAACCAGTTCTCTGTTACAGCACAAATGTCAATGTTCTCCATTTTAAGGAGTGCTTTGAGCGAGTGTATTTTGAGATTTAGACTTCTAGCGATGAGCAGCATGACCCTCAGATTGCATTTGTTTGTAGCTGTTATGGTGGTAATTTGGTCTTTGGAACACCACCTAAAAAAGGCACTATAGGGGTGCCTTGGCCAGTATCCAGAAGGCCAGGTGTGACAGATGCAAGCCATCACTGGCAAAGCATCAAGGTCTGTCAATCATGTCATCCCAGGCAGACAGATACTGGATCCCCTTAGAATGACACCAGAAACCTAGCCAATTGTTGAAATCAATCATTTTCTGCTTGTACTGTGGTATCATTCTGGGTGATGGTAGGATGCTACTCAGGGCTAGGGTCATACCTGCCTGGGCTACATAATCTGAGATCTCCTCCATGTCTCTTTTCATGTAGTCCAGGGAGGTACATCTCAGGTCATTCACACCCACATGTGCAATGACAGAATCATATTTGTACCTGTTGTTGAGCGAACTGAGTGTGTGTGTTATGTGGGGGATCCTGGCATCTGACAGGCAGTTGAATGTTACTTTCTCCTTATTCAACCTAGTGAGTGGGACATCAGTGTGCCTCACTATCGAGTCACCTATGACTAGTGTGTTGGGCATGCTGTTTTGCCTTAGAGGCTTTGGTTGAGTGGCACACTGTTTAGGAGAGTTATGTGTCTCGTGATTAGTGTTGTGTTGTGGTTGTCAAGTGCATTTCTGCCTTGGAGGTCTCTGCTGCTTGGGTAGATTTTTATTGAGAGCCTCCACGATGGTGGGTGTATGGTTTGTGTTTTTATGTGAAGGCAGTGCTGGTGTATGTTGTGGAGGGCTATATGTTCCATGTGGTCTGGTGCAAGTGTTGACCTTCTCTTGACCAGCTATTCCAGTCTTGGCTGGAGAGTGTGTGGCTTCTAATTTGGATATATAAGTGCATCTCTCACAAGTCTGAGTGTTGGAAGGTAAAAGGAGAGCATTGTCAGTGTACATGAGCCAGTTGCTGTATTGCCTCGGGATGCCAAGTTCACCAGGTTAATAAGAGAAAGCACAGGGAACTAACCTTTAGACATGCCTGGAGGGGTGGGCATTAATAATAAGTACTGGAGCTGTTTCCTTGTAGAATGTTTAGTGCTGGTAGCATTTTTGTGTGCTACAATAATTGCTACAAGAAGTTACTACAAGAAGTCTGGTAAAGTGCTAAACTAACAAGCTAGTATAAGTGCAGGAGAGGAGAGAACTAGTAAGGGTAAAATTGAAGAGCAGCCTCTGGCACTGCTCAGAAGCTTACAAACAGTCCTGGATACAGCAAGTCTGTATCTGGACTAGACTTCTTCTTCTTCTTCTTTCGACTGCTCCCATTAGGGGTCGCCACAGCAGATCAACTGTTTCCATTTCTTCCTGTCATCTGCATCTTGCTCTGTCACACCAACCACCTGCATATCCTCTCTCACCACATCCATAAACCTTATCGTAGGCCTTCCTCTTTTCCTGTTACCTGGCAGCTTCATCCTTAGCATCTTTTTCCCAATATACTCTGCATCCCTCCTCAGCACATGTCCAAACCAACATAATCTTGCCTCTCTGGCTTTGTCTCCAAACCTTCCAACCTGGGCTGACCCTCTAATATCCTTATTCCTAATCCTGTCCATCCTCGTCACACCCAGTGCAAATCTTAACATCTTCAACTCTGCCACATCAAGCTCTGACTCCTGCCTTTTTGTCAATGCCACTATCTCCAACCTGTATAATATAACTGGTCTCACTACCCTCTTGTAGACCTTCCCTTTCACTCTTACTGGTACTCGTCTGTCATAAATTACTCCTGACACTCTTCTCCACCCACTCCATCCTGCTGTACTCTCTTCTTCACCTTTCTTTGACACTCACCATTACTCTGAACTGTTGATCCCAAGTACTTAAACTCATTCACCTTCGCCACCTCTACTCCCTGTATCCTCACTATTCCTCTATCCTTCCTCTCATTCACACACATATATTCTGTCTTAGTCCTGCTGACCTTCATTCCTCTTCTCTCTAGAGCATATCTCCACCTCTCCAGGGTCTCCTCCACCTGTTCCCTACTCTCACTACAGATCACAATGTCATCTGCAAACATCATAGTCCACGGGGACTCCTGTCTGATCTCATCTGTCAACCTGTCCATCACCATTGCAAATAAGAAAGGGCTCAGAGCTGATCCATGATGTAATCCCACCTCCACCTTAAACGCATCTGTCACTCCCACTGCATACCTCACCGCTGTCACACTACCCTTGTACATATCTTGTACCACTCTTACATACTTCTCTGACACTCCCAACTTCCTCATACAATACCACAACTCCTCTCTAGGCACCCTGTCATATGCTTTCTTTAAATCCACAAAGACACAATGCAACTCCTTCTGACTTTCTCTGTACTTCTCCATCAACACTCTCAGAGCAAACATCGCATCTGTAGTGCTCTTTCCTGGCATGAAACCATACTGCTGATCACTAATCATCACCTCCCTTCTTAACCTAGCTTCCACTACTCTTTCCCATAACTTCATGCTGTGATGTGTCTGGACTAGACTAGTTACAGGAAAGGCAGGAAACAAGCACAAACATGGACTTTTAAACTAGAAAGTTGAGAGAGATGGAAAAACTGTCCAAATGTCCAATAAACTACAATTTCTGGGTCAGGAACCACTCCTTTTGTGGTAGATAGGCTACCTAGTGCTTACTACTCCTACTAATAAGCTAGAAGGCTTCCCTCCAACACAGAAAGGCTTGGGGGGCTCAGAAGCTTACAAACAGTCCTGGATACAGCAAATGTGTATCTGGACTAGATTAGTTACAGGAAAGGGGGGGGGGACAAGTGCAAATGCGGGATTTTAAATCAAAAAGCTGAGGGAGCTGGAAAAACTGCCCAAAAGGCCAAAAACTACAATTTCTGGGCCAAAAAACACTCCTTATGTGGTAGATAGGTTATCTAGTGCTTACCACTCCCACTGATAAGCTAGAAGGCTTCCCTCCAACACAGAAAGGCTTTGGGGGGGGCTCAGGAGCTTACAAACATTCCTGTATACAGCAAATCTGTATCTGGACTAGACTAGTTACAGAAAAGGAGGGAAACACGCTTAGAATTGTTTTTTTTTAGTAAAGTGGAAAAGGAGAAAGCTGGAACAGTGGAACAGAAGATAATTCAAGGTTAGGAATCTAAGTGGGCTGGCCTTCTCAAATGCTCTCTCTCTCTCTATTATGTAGAATGAACTAATGCCACTAGACTGAGAGGAGTGTCCCAGATCAAATATACAGTATGGGTGGGCAACTGCAAAGCCACCAAGTATAAGAACAAGACACCAAAAGGGAGGGCGGGTGGAAACTATTACAGCTACTAGCTGTAGCTACTAAATGAAAGTTTTAAAAAGATAAAGGAGCAATGAGACTCTAGAGAATGCTTTTAACTGCAAAAAATCAGTTATATGATACCTTACTAGAACACAGAAACCTCAAAAATTGCACAGAAAAGCACATATAGAGTACTCACAAACAGAAAATGCAACTCTCAGTATGAAAAAGCAGTTTACAGTTAAGTAATTCAGTAAACATGCAATTAGAGTAATGAAACAGTATCTAGCAATGAAAAATACAGTTAAAACAGTATAAAACAGTACATACATGCAGTGAAACAGTAAAAAAGCTTTATAACAGTGTAAAATGTAATAGATTAACTGTATAGCACAATTATAAGCATTACAGAAGTGCAATTCAATGCAATAAGTGTAAGAAATAACTTATACTGCTCTTGGAATCTTAAGAAATTTCTGCTTAGTCCCAGTAATGAATCATCATCCACAGCCTGGTAAATACAAGCACAGCCCTTTTCAGACACAGGGTTTATATACCAGAAAGGATGGAAGAATCAAGAAGCTCAAATTACTACTCGGTCCTACTAGCCCCTCCTGTTACCTAATCACTCGTGCTAGAAAAGGTCAGGAAACCCTGTTACTCTCAATAATAATGAAGACAACACACTATAACCTTTCATATCTGTTGTCACTATCCTTTTCTGTCAACATTTTTATGACTTTGGTTTTTTTTTCAGTTTATCTTTCTCTCACCACATTTTCTCCTTGTTGTCAAATTATCAAGTACTTTCTACTATGAATAAAAAGTAGTAATTTCTGTTAGTTTCCATTGGTACAACTATTAAATATTTATGTTTGCTTGCAATCACTACTGCTGCTGCTGCTACTACCACCACTGCTACTACTATTGCTACTACAACTACTACTTCTACTACTATTGTTACTGCAACTACTACTACTATGCAACTATTACTACTATACAACTACTGCTATAACTACAACTACAGCTACTACAGCTACTACTACCACTACTACTACTATTACTACTGCTGGTGCTGGCACTACTACTACTATTACTACTACTGCTATTACTACTACTATTACTGCAATAAGTACTACTACTCTTACTACTACACCTACTAATATTATTACTACTACAATTACTACTGTTGCTGCTAATACTACTATTACTACAACTACTACTGCTACTACTACAGCTACTACCACTATGACTATTACTACTATTACTACTGTTATTACTACTACAATTACTGGAACTACTACCACTACTGGTACTACTACAACTACTACTATTACTATGGCTGCTGCTACTACTACTATTACTACTGTTGCTACTACTACTATTGCTACAACTGTTACTGCTACTACTACAACTACTACTGCAGTTATTACTGCTGCTGCTAATCCTGTTACTACTGCTGATACTACTACTATTCATACAACTGCTACCAGCATTGTTTTACCTACCTCCATTTTATCTTTGTGGGATTGTTACCACATAATTACTGCAAAGATTACTTACAATGAAGCGTTTTTTGTCAACCTTCTATCAGCTTTATTATTTTTATAGCCTTTTGTGTACATCATGTGCTGTATAATCTTTCTCACTTGGTTTCATTAAATTTGAAATCAATTTAAATTATATCAATAATATTCTAGTGTTCACTTAAGACAATCATTAGCTAGATGTTCCTCTGTAATGAGTGACATTTTTGTTCAGTAATGCAGTGGTTAAAATATTTAATTTAGCAGTATCTGAGTGATTTGCACAAGCTGGCCCCTAATAAATGATATAGTTCCATTAAAGGCGTTGCCAATATAAATTTTAAATGAATGAGTTCAGTAGCATTGACATATTAGAACACATTGTTTGTTGAATTTTTTTCAGTGAACATCATAAAGATGAGTTCATTACAAGCTTTTTTTGGACAGAAGGTGATCATAATGCATGTTCATTAGTTAAAGAGTTGGATTGCAAACCACACACACTTTTACACTGCTGTTTTTTATGCAAGTGTGCATGCCACCAGGCATTCTTGATGATGAGGAAATATTTTAGATATTTCTTGAGAAGTGTCAGCATGTTATAATAGCAGAAGTAAAAATGTGTTAATGTGTCACTTTCTGCTTCAGTTTAAAAATGAAAAGGTTTGCAATTCATTTAACACTTTTTTTCATTAGTTATTATTTTATAGTTTTATAGTATGATCATTTAACACTTTTTTCATTAGTTACTATTTTATAGTTTTATAGTACGCCATACACTCTTGGTTTTGTCAGGATAGCTTGGTTTTCAAGTCTTCTGTAGAATGGAGTGAATATATAACATTATAGAGTCAGTATAAGACCACACTATCTCAACTCATTTGGTTCAGAAAGATGATACCTTGCTGGCTTGGGGGAAAAACTTTCTTCCACATTTAACCTGGAGGAAATTAAGGTATGCTTTCTTATTTTGGTTATGCATGTGGAAAGCTGGAATAATTGCTTTATAATGTGTCTTGAATATATACTCCTTCACTCATCTTATGTTTTGTCAGAACAAAAATAATTGAAGAATCATATTCTCAATGGCCTTAGGTGAATCAGATGATGGGTGAAATATAAAAAGGCCAATTGTTAATACAGATGATTTTTCATTCTGCAAGGAATGCATATGAGATTATCAAGTCATGTTTTAGCATTTTTCTAGATTTCATGTTTTGCCCTCTAATGAAGTGACATAGTCTCTGAATGGCTTATAAATTGACAGAACCTTGGGTAAACAGAAGCGGTATAGAAACAAAAGGCTATTTTATCAGTTTGTTGTAATTAACAGCCAAAAAGTGAAACTCACATTCATAAATATGCAAGCACTAAGTTTGAATGTGCACCATCAGAAATTATGCACTGCAGAATTTCACAGCCAAACAGTGAAGCTGACAAGTATACAGTTTCCTTAAAATGTCTTTTATTCAGCCAAGAGTTTTAATCAAGCTACATTACAATCTGAACTGTAATTAATATTTTTTCAGCTTAGCATTTTAGAACCAATTTTATATTATAATTTTTACACAGACACATTCAAAGAGATAAAGCATGCAAAAGTAAAAAAATGCTGGCTATGTTATCAGAAATAATATTGCCATGATTCTGTTTTTCCTCTATAATTATATCATCATTTTTGATTCAGAACAAGTAAAGTTGCTTGTGAGGAAAACCAAACTTTGTTTTAAAACTATTTGAAGTACTGCTTATATTCTCTAATCAATAAAGCAGATACAAACTTTAAATATATAGATACTTTTAAGTACTAAGAGATTATTATCAATTAGATATACATGCACCAATGTCCATCAAAGCAACGTGTTTAAAATGGAAGATGAAAAAGCAATCACATTTATAAGTCATTGCTTCAAACTGCATTAACACAGGGTGTCCTAAACATACATCTCACTGCATATCTGAAAAAGAATGCTACTAAATGTCTAAGTTGATCTGAGCATGGCAGGTGTGAAACTCTAGAGAGAAGGTAGTAGCTTTTCAATCAGATTTTCAGTGTATGAGGGAATATGGTACTTCTTTGACAGTAGCAGTAAGACTGCTGGTTCTATATCAGTAATAGCAGAGATACTGTAACTACACTGAATCGTATCCTCGCCGTTTAGCTCATTTCCTTCTCTTTCATTTCTCTCTCCTGTCTTTAAATTATGTGCATGCCTCAGCGAGAGATTCAGATCTCTCTGTGCCTTGGAAAGTAATTTCCATGTATATACTGCACATAGTGGGCATTGTATATGATATTTCTGGTGATATATTGAGAGTTTTTGAGCAGACCTTTTTGGCTTCTAGTTTATTATGTATTTTGTATCAGTCTTCACAATACCATTTGGTTTAGAAGATTTGAAAATGGATGTGAGGAACACCTTTGAGCCATGGCCAGGGTATCTGAACAAGGAGGTATCTGCATATAATTATTTGTTATACAAGTGTGCATTAAGATAGAGTCCTGGTATATAACTGTTTTAAATAGACTCATTAAGATAAACATTTTAAGTCAGCATGGTCTGATCATGTAATCTGTTTACAAGAAACACATCTTAGCCCTCACAGGCATTTGAAGCTCTCTAACATGGAATATAAAGGAGTGGACATTCCTTCATTGTTCCCCTCAGCAGGTGGAGATATGTTAGAGTCTTTCCAAGCTGTCTCCAGGACACAAACACATTTGATGGCTAAAGTGGTTTGACAACAGGATATTGACGGGGACCTACTGTGTTTTTGTTTTACAGTTTTGGTATGACAACAGGGTTAATGATAGAAGAGAGGACTCAGGTCATACCAAGTACCTTCATTTTTCTTCATATCATCACCAGACGTTCAAAGTGTTGCAGGCCAAGGGAGACATAACCAAAACCAAGGAGGAACTTAATGAGACAGGGATTCTAACTTTATATTTTCTCTCATAAACTTTGAGATTGGATAGTAACCTTAGGGTCACTCTGACAGCAAAATCCAGAGAATCAGTATGTCATTACATTGGGCTTTAGGTTTGGAATTCACCTGAGTAATAAATGTGATAAAACATTACATGTGTCCTCTCTACATTATTCCATCACTGCCATGGATAGAACGCTACTTCATCTTATAGTGTCACCTCAGTCCTAGAAGTAAGACTCTTTCTCTTCCCTGAATATAAGTTATTTACTTAACTGCTGAAACCTGAAGATCCCTGACAAAGTTTAGAAACTAACAGGCTTCTATACCACCTCGCTGAGTTTCAAAAAAGGCTTGCATTTGGTTCAAGGACAATAAATGGGATACATTCAAATGTTACTGTATCTTCAGGCACATCTCTTAAACATTTTCCCTGCAGAAGGCTATGGAAGAAGCATACTGTTGAAAATGCTGAAATTATGTGAACACAATCTTTGCAATGTGAAAGTGACATCTATGCTGGATTAGCAGCAACAGAACTGGTCACGGTCCTAAAACTAAGGACTCAGCAAATACTAAGACTTCAAAACTACTGGCAGTCCTTAGCATCTTGGATGTCAGTATTACTTCAGAGGTGACTACAGGTACAGATTAGTAAAATGTAACTCACGGAGAGGAGAAAGATGCTTGGCTTCTTCTACCAGCATGATTTGCACACTCTTAATTTCCTTTATAAACACACCTGTAAAACACATTTTTAAATCCTTAACTGAGGTAATTTCCCATGAACCACTGAGTGTGCAAATACAAATTTTTAAGGGATTAGAATGAACTTCCCTGATTAGCAAAAACTATTTGTAGAAGATGAGAAGGGGAAGACAGTAGAGTACATTAAAACAAGTAAAGCAGAAAGGTCTGCTACACTACCAGCATACATTTACAAACATGTTTGAAAAGGTTTTGACACTAATACTGAAACTTTCCTACTTACACCAGTTTTTGTTAAGCTCTTCCCTGCATGTAGGGAAATATTCCTATGCCCTAGGATACCTATAGAGGGCAAAAGTCCCACAGTTATAAAAAGCTACAAGCCAATACGTATCTTAAGTATTAATTACAACTGAAAGACTGAAGCTTGTGATATACCTTATGATCCATACAGGCTAAAATGGATTCATCCCATACAGGTAAGGGGCAGCCATTCTATGTATCAGTATGAAAAAGACACTTGGCATAGCTTCTTGGCACTATATCTTTCATACACTGCATGGCTTTGGCCTTCTGAAGAGAATGATTCAGGCTTTTGAGTCTCTACATATTTATTGCAATACGTGTATAATTAAGACCTCATATATAGAAGGGAACTGTACTTCAAAGTGGAATCATAAAAGGGGTACTATCTATCCTTGATTCCATTTAATTTAGAAATTGAACCAGTTTCTTTTAGGTTGTAGAAAATATTACGGGAGATGGAAAAGAGAATGGGTTTTCCTTAATCTGTTCGACTAAAAAAATCCATCTATGCAATCATGGTGATAAAGCAAACTGTTTCTAAAAGCTCTCTTTATAAAGTTAATAAAGTTAACTGGGGGAAATTACAGGCCCCATGTATCAACATTTTCCCCCAACTGACTCAAGTGAAGGATGTTAGCTTCACACGACTAATCAAGCATTTAGCATTTTGAAAATATAAATGACTCCCTCCATCAAAGAAATGGTGAATATATATGTTAAAGTTTTGTTTTCATTAATGAAATCTTTATGTTTCTGCTCAGAACTCAGGCTTCCTTGTATGATGACCCCTCTCTGGGTCAGTAATCAAGGAGCCTGAATCCTCACCACTGACACTGGAGCGGGCCGTTCACTTGGAATACAAATGGATACACTCAGTATTTCCAGATGTCGACCTCCCTACATCAAGTACAATTTCCCCTAAGAGTACACAGGGAACACATTCAATCTGGAGTCTGGATCTCTCTGTCGCCCTCCAGGTCCCCAATAAAACTCCCCACTGGTACAGCTGTAGGGTTTGGTCCTTGGCCAGAGTATCCAATCCAAGTCTTCCAGCACCCTCTCTGTGAACATAGTACTTCTTGTCCCTGCTCCAAGTAGCTGACACACACACACACTGTGAGATCTGATTTTTCACACACACACCTGGGAAAGGCTGGCGCAGATTTACCTGCTGTGCTCCCTTCTGCCCAGAGTATAAGGCAGTTATCACTGCCACCAGACACTCCACAATCAGCTACTCTAGGGCCCTTAAAAATGGTGTCCAATTATACTGCATAATATTAATACTAATGCAAATGGTAGTAGTTGACAAAGACAGCTAGCCCTTCAGGATTGACCCACACAGTGTCACCAAACAAATATAAGCACTCTCAAAGGTTAAATACTTTCTAAAGGACCAGCCACAATAAGAATTGTAAATGTATTTAATAATAAATAATGAAAGAGCATTAAATACTGAACATATTTTTACAATAAACCACAGAGTTCAATTCACAGGAAATATTAAAAATAACATTGATGGACAGACTCAGAAAAATAAAGAAAAACAATATCTAAACTAAGCTTCACTATATTTTCCTGATTGAATCTAGGAGAATAACTATTCCCAACATACTTAATAGAGCAAGGCAGATGATGTGGTGAATGGTCCTTCTTGTAGTCAAGCCCAAGACAGAATACTCAATACTCAGAGATTACTTCCTGTAATATCTAAAACATAATTTCCAAGATGGCTGGCAGAATGACCTAATCTGGTCACCTGACTCTAGGTTCTTACAGATGTGTATTGTAGCACAGACAGCTACAATACACATCTAAGTGTTTATGGCAGTGCTCTGAAGCCATGAAACTAAAACAGTACTTCCCCTCTTTTTACTGAAGCTAATAAACAATGGCTTCTTCCAGACATACCATGCTTGGTCCCATTCATCACTGTGGGATGCCATTTTAATAGTTTAACATCTCATTTACATTTCCCTTATTTTGTTAAGTAAGCCAGCTGGTTAACCTCTGTTCTTCCAGGGTCCTTTTGCTAACACACACACACACACACACACACACACACACATATATATATATATATATATATATATATATATATATATATATATATATATATGGTTCCCCTTCACAAAGTCGAACAGCCACAATCTCGAAAGTCATATGGCTGAGACCATATGCTCGAAATTGTGGAAGCTTGACTCTGTGAATGGGAAACGGCATACAGTGCAAAATGGGAGATTTCCCTTTCTGTGCTGTAGTGCGATCTCGAAGTTGGAATAAATAAGTAGCAGGGGTAGGGGGGGTGCAGCCCCCCACATGGGGGGTTTAGGGTGGTTTGCCCCCCTGCTGAAATACTTTGTTGTATTATATTTCTCTTTTTTCAGTTCCCTTTCATGAAGTCGAGCTTCAGAAACTCGAGCATATGGCTTCGACCATATGCATTTCGAGTTTCTGAACGTTCGACTTTGTGAAGGGGAACCATATATATATAGATATATAGATATATATATATATATATATATATATATATATATATATATATATATATATATATATATATATACACACACACACACACACACACACACACACACACACACACACACACAATCTCACATGAATATTCCTTCTCTGTGCAGCAGGCCCCACTAGTGATACATTTTTCAACACTAGCAACTTTACAAATGCATTTTGATATTCAAATGCCATACAGTTCTAATACATTTGTAACATAATAATCTGTACAAGTCAGTTTGGTATTCATGTGGCATACAGCTTTAATACATTTGTAACATAAGCATCTGTACAATTTAGTTTGATATTCAAATGCCATACAGTTACAATACATTTGTAACACAAGCATCTTGTACACATCAGTCTGATATTTTAAGGATTTCATTCTTTACAAAACTCAAGCTAGCTATGCTGCCACTAGCCCATATCATCACACCTTGTATAAAAAGTTATTTATAATCCAGTCAACACTCATGCCAGAAGTAATATAGCTCATGTTTACATCCGTTATTTTCCCTAAAACACCAAATACAACTAGTCATGTTTTTGTCTCTTTTTAAAATAGGTGTATAGAGTATTAATTTTAAAAAGCAAAATGAAAGAATTCAGTTTCCTGACATTGAAAGATACACACTGGCTGCACACTGCAGTCATTGGCCTGTAGTGTAATAAGTGTTTGGAAGCCTCATGAAATATAAAAGAAGCAACCCAAATAAGTGATTATTTAGGTTTACAATAGCCAGTTAAGGTACCCATGGAAAATAGATTGGTTTAGTTGACATGTGTTTTTGATTGTTAAAATCTAGGACACATTTCTAGCAGCAATAAACATTTTTAATGATTTGACAAATAAATAACCTACTTTTTTTGATAAACTTGTTTCATAATAGAGATCTCCAAATATTAATTTTTCAGCCTACAAATCATCAGAAAATAAATAAAACTGCATGTGAAAACTCATTTAATAATGTTAGACAAGTGTCTCAACTTTGGAAAGACTCAAACATCTTTCTTCCTACCTTTACAAATATGATAAACCACATTCAGGATAGATGTTATTCATATACTGGTTAGATTCTGTCAAGGATATAACAGCCGGCCAGCTTCCAAAGCTTCAGGGCACCTTCCACATGCCTAAACTGTCACTCAGTATGAGATGAGCTGGCTAAATGACAAGTTCGGGCACAAAGCCCTTCAGGGCTTTACTGATGTTGAGGAGTATGCTCCTCTGTGGAGTTTGAGGTTTGACAGTCAGCATGTACTTTTCTTTGCTGAGCAGAAAACTTCCCTTTGGGGGGGGGGGCTTCCATTTCTTAATTTTGTTGTTTTATTTCCTCTTCTTTTAAGCTAAGAGTGTTCTGTTTTAATGGGCTGTCTCAAGATTGTACCATACATTTAAATGTGGGGAGCTCCTTGCATTGACCTGTCTGCCTCCTGTCTGGACAATCAACTTTCAAGAGTCTGTTCCAGGACTCTATGCAAAAAAAGCCTGGAAGACGGATGCTTTTTTTCTTTTCATTCCCTTGGTCAAGAATGTTTTTCTATGTTTTTCCACCCTTTCCACTAATTTCCAGAAGGAATCCCCCAAGATTATTGTGATGACTCCCTTCTGGCACAGGCAACCATGGTTCTCCCTTCTTTTGAAAATGGGTAAGGGCAATTACCAAAAGCTTCCTCACAGACTGGATCTACTCCCAAAAGAATATGGATGTTTGATACGACTCAACATCAGTCAATTTCAATTGACTCCCTGGATGATTAGGTCTTAATTCCTTTTAGGCACCTGTTTACTAAGGACATGGAGCAGGTACTAATGGAAGCAAGAAAGTTTGATACTAGAAAATCGTATGTTAGCAAATGGAAAAGGTTTTCTAGTTGGTGCCAACAACATAACCATAAGACATTTAGGGCTAGTTGTTCTTGGTTCTATAATATTTGTGTGTTTTTTTTCAAGGTTTATTTATTGGCCATTTCAGCATGTCTGCCCATGGATTCTCTTCTTTCAATACAGTCTCATTTCAAAATGTTCTTAAAAGGGCTTTTGCATAAGAGGTCACCAAGAAAGCTGGTGCCCTCTCCTTTGGATTGTAACTTTGTGTTAGAGACGCTAACACTTGCTCCATCTGAGCCAGCTAATCTGACTGACTTGAGATTCTCAACATGGAAAACACTTTTAGTGATTGCTGTGACTCTGCAAAGAATGGCTTCTTAGTTACAAGCTCTTATGGTGATTCAACCCTATCTCATTTTCCATAGGGATAGAGTTTCTTTGAGAAGTAACCCTTTTATGCCTAAAATGTTATCTGAGTTTACTTTAAGCCAAACTATCCATCTTCCTGTTTTCTTTCCTGAGCCTAAAAATGAGAGAGAAAGATACTCCATACCTTGGATGTCCACATACAACTTGGGTACTACCTTGACAGAACTAAATATTTCAGAGCTTCAGAATAATTGTTTGTTTATTCTGAATATAAGAAGTACAACCTGTGTCAAAATAGACTATTTCCAAATGGTTGCATAAAGCTATTAATTTCTGTCATACTCACCATAACAAAATTATTCGCAGCAGGGTCAATGCCTACAAGAGCCTTGGCTTCATCTATGGCTATTTGGAGATGGTTGGATTCCCAAAGTATTCTAGAAGCTGCTAATTGTCTTCTGTGCATACTTTTACAAAGCACTATAAGCTTGATTCCTTTGGTACATGCAGATCAAGCTTTGCTAAGACTATTTTCCATGAGATTCTGGACTCATCTCCTTCCACCACCCAAATGTAGTTAGCTAATGTCTACCCATATAACTACGGCTACTGCAGCAGTGAGCAATACTATGAACATAGTACAGCTGTGTAAGTTAAACTTACCATAACAGCAGATGTTTAAACGATCACTACTACAGTAGCCACTCCCTCTATCCACCCCCCTTCTTTTTTTGCTGTGTTTTTTATGCCAGAGTGTGGACAGACATTTTATTTTTTGTTGTTCATAGCATTGTTCTTTCATGACTCAGCCTCCCTGTCTCTAATGCAGGAAAGTTGTGAAGGACTTGGGCTCAAACATGTCTTTTAGTCAGCTCAGCTCAATCTACCTGTCAGTTTGGGTGAGTGGAAGTTTCCTTGAAACTTTGGAAGGTGGCTAGCTGATATATCCTTGTCAGGCTCTAACCTGTACAACTAAGGCTTCTGCAGCAGTGATCATTTGAACATCTACTATTTTGGTAAATTGTAAGCCGCAGTGGTGCAGCGGTAGCATTGTCGCCTCACAGCAAGAGGTTCTCTCATTCGATTCTCGGCTGGAGTGCCTTCTGTGTGGAGTCTGCATGTCCTCCCCATGGTTGAGTAGCATTCAAAAGACATGCATGAATGGGCGTGCCTTCGTTGAAGGTTGGGCATTGAGCTGGCACCTCGGCACCATAAAAATGTACTGCCAATCATTAGCAGACTGGAGTTCCACTGTGGCGACCCCTAACCAGGAAAAGCTGAAAGTAAAACAACCTTAGACAACTGTACTTTCTTTAGCCTGGATGAAAAAAAAATTAAATCCTGAAATTTCCTTCCCCATGAAGGTATTTTGAAACAAGTTCCCATTGCTTCAGAAGAGGTACCCAACAACATTTCCTTTTGTAATAGTGCACTACATAACAACACCAGTACAGTCTCAGTCCCATGTTGTATACATATGAAATAATATATCCAACAGAACCTCTTCCCTTTGACCAGTAACTGCCAGTTGCTCCAGCTTATTCAGTATCATCACAAAAATGAAAAATAAGAGTGCTATGACCCTGTTTCTGCAATATGGTTTAAGACATTGCTCCCAGGTTGCCCCTGAAAAGGGACTGTGAGTGCAGTGGGCCTACCTAGTTAACAAATAGGTTTTTGTAGTAGTAATAGTATGCCATCACTACTGTTCTATTTCCTTATTTCAGAATTATGCAGCATGATTCTCTCCTTAAGTCTGCAGTTAGATTTACTGACATAGAATGCAAGGTAAAATTTGTATTCTGATGCATCTATGTAAACTAAATAATCACTGTCCACAGCACATAAAATTCAACAGTGTCACAGTACTCTTTCATGTATCATGTGTTAAAGATGGCTTATCTGAGCAGTGGTGGAGGTGATAAAATTAACAGCACTGAAGAATATAAGTACATTATTTTATTATAGACAAATATATATAATTGTTTAAATTATGCATATGGTGTTAAACTTGTCTTACAAACAAACAGATGTTTAAGACACATGTTTTAAACACTTAAGTTTTAAGTTGTTTTTTTTTATTAATTTTTATTTTAACTGATTTTTCTTTTAAGTGGTCAGGAGATTTCATTTATTAATGAAAATCTATGTGTTTTGGTTGCTTTTACAGCACTTAAGCATAGGATTAATTGTATGTGCTACTTTAGAATTTTTTATTTGCTCAACAATTTCAAGTCTTTTTGAGTTATCTTTTTAATTGTCTGTGAATTATCTGATGTTATCGGATCAAATTAACCTGCTTTGGCTCTTCTGAGGTTCCAGAAGATTTTGAAAACAACACATGTGTGTATCACCAATCATTTTCTAAACAATTAAGTAAACTTGGAAAAACAGATACACAAACTGCCACTTCAGCCAAGGAAAATAGACCCACTCCAACAACAGGAACCACAAACTTCAGTATACTCTTGAGCACTTTATTGACAACAGTTTACCTAGGTTTCGTCTTTATTTCACAGACTTCTTCAGAACAACTATCACATCAAACACACTTCTTTAAATACCCACCCACTCTCAAATCAACGCATCCAATTAATTTTCACATTGCAATCAAATATGAAACTAATTTAAAATAATTAAATTCTCTAAATACATAAAATATAACTAAATACACTCACTAACTTCATACATATAATTACAATGATATATAAATGTAAAAAATTCTCATTTCATATAACTTTAAATTCCTATGAACACATCAAAATACTTCTAAAAATGTACATAAATGTACATGAATAAATACTAACTAATTTGTGTTTGTGTCTTTCGGCTTTTCCCGGTTAGGGGTCGCCACAGCGGAACTCCGGTCTGCTAATGATTGTTAGTGGATTTTTACGTACCGGGTTACCAGCCCTGACGCACAACCTTCAACGAAGGCACACCCCATTCATGTATGCCTCCACACAGAAGACGCTCTAGCTGAGAATCGAACGGGACAACGTCTTGCTATGAGGCGACAACGCTACTGCAGCACCACCACCGCAGTAATAAATACTAACTAATAATTAGCCTAAAATATGTTTTAATTTTAATATAGGGGCTATACTTATATTTTCATTAATACCCGGGAAAGTGGTGGCATCCAACCTCAATTGCCATTTCATTTCACAAATATCTAAACGTACATCAAGAATGCCACCGTGATTGTCCTTTTTAATTTGTTGTATAACACAAAACTTAAATTCATGCCCCGGATATTGCCCTATATGTCTCGCTAATGCATTGGTGTTCTTCATATGCTTAATGTCTAAAACATGTTCACTTATTCTCTCTCGTATACTTCTACATGCTTTTCCTATATAAAATGTGGTACATTGACCACATTTTGCTAAGTAAACTACATTCTTACTGTAACAGTCAAAGTGCCCTTGGATGTTAATAGGCACTTGTGTTACAGTAATTTTGTCCCCAGTAGTTAAAACAAATCTACATACACTGCATCTTCCACATTTAAAATTTCCTTTCTGTCGATTTGTGCCACTACTATTATTATACTGGCTGCCCATTTCCAATAATTTTTTAAAAGACTTATCCTTTCTAAATACATTTTTGGGGGGATTCCCTAATTTCCCACATGCATTACTATCTAATTTTAATAATCTCCAATTTTTCTAAACAATATAATCAAATGACAGAATGTGCCAGTATTTAGAAATTATTTTCATAATTTCAACCATATCCATAATATTTATTTAACATTTGTTGACCGGGAAAGTCCGACTAGGTTCCACAGATCCTGTTTTCAGCGGAGGCCCAGGGAGAAATGCTCCACAAGCATGTCTTTAGAATGTGGGAGGAAACCGGAGTACCCGGAGAAAACCCATGCGAACGCAGGGAGAACATGCAAACTCTGCACAGAAGGCACCCCAGACGAGAATCAAACCGCAGAAACTCTTGCTGTGAGGCAACAGCGTTAACTGCTGCACCACTGCGCTGCCCAATATGATTTAAGGAAGTGAAACTAATTTTTCTGAGTATGTCTGTATAATAATTAAACAGGTTTAAAGTGACTTTCCATTTATTCAATGATCAAAGCACATTTTTCTTCAGTAGAGTAAAACCATATTCCCTTCCTTAAAATAAACATAATCTTCGTTGAAACTCTAGTCATTTTTGGCATCACAGTATTGTCAGATATTAAGGAAAGAAGAAAGGAAGGAAGGAAACCATTACAATATGAACAGAGGTTAGCCTGAAAGGTATTCTAAATGCTTATGAAAGATTTACGTATTTTCTTATACATTTAAATTCAGGTAGTTCAAAAGAATTCCTATTACTTTCTAATTCATACAAGAAAAAAATGTATATAATTCACATTAATTGCTCATATCATCAACTCAGAAATAAGTAGTTGCCATAGGAAAAAACATCATTGATAAGTTGAATATAAAAAGATTCAATATGGCTAAATTAATTTCTATAAGAAAATATAAAATTATTTCCCTTTTAAATAAGATTACATGGGGGGGGGCATTCAGTCTATCATTATGGTCCTGCTGACTTGGCAAAATGTGTCTTCTTCAGATAAAAATCACATAATGTCTAAGAATCAAAACAAGTAGATACATATATTATTAATTTTAATAGCTGAATACTCTAAATACTCAGAAAAATATTCAACACCTTCAATGTTGCAAATCTCAGTTAAGCAAGACAGTTACTGTGCGAGATGTACAATTCAGCTGTGTTTGTGTACCTTGCCATCCACCATAGCAAGTCTGTTGCTTGTCAGATATACAGGTAGGTTAGAAATATTCATACTGTGGGAATTTAAATAGAGATTGCACTACAGTTACAGTCAGAAAATCTACCCTTGTTGTCAATGTAGTGCAATCTCGGAGTTGGTATATATAATTTGCAGAGGGTGTAAGGGTGCAAGGAGGATTGTCCCTTGTAAAAATACTAGAACATGTGGGTTTGTGAGTGCTATTGTACATCACATATGATAACTGTTTCACTTAACTGAGATTCGCAATAGTGCAGTTTCAAGATAGCATATTTTCGTGCAAGTGGTGTCGGCGAACTACCATTTGGTAAAGTGTAAATTCGACAAGAAGTAGACCCATATACATATATGTATATATATATATATATATATATATATATATATATATATATATATATATGTATATATATATATATATATATATATATATATATATATATATATATTGCTGTTTATTATACACCAAATACAGATTTAATGTTATTAAACTTTATACAGTTACAATGAAGAAACTGAATTTAAAAATATATATATATTTTAGAACCAGAAAGTCCATTTTATACAATTGGAGCATATGTACTACAAAAAGAAATAATAAAAAGCCTTTGCACATGATTTGTGATATCTATTACAGTTGTTTTTTATATTTGGTTTGGTTTTAACTGGATCTTTTCTAAATGGTACTTTGATCCTGAGTTAATGGAAAATGATCATAACATATGGTATTTGTTTTGTAAACTTTAAATCTAATTGATGTTTTTGATTAGATAGGTGTATTCTTTTTACTTCTAATATGACAAATGTCTTTTCGTATGTCAAGATATTATAAGATGTAGGCCAATTTTTTCTAGCCCCACCATGTATCTTTTCACATTTTTTTCTGTACCCGTCACATTCTTACCTCTTACACTTATTGGAAGTATTTAAATGTGAGAAGGGCATCTTAGATTACTAATAGGATACAAAACTCTAACAAAGGGAAGCTGTTTCTCTATTTAATGTTAAAAACACACACAGCATAATGTTTATTCAAGAAAGTCATATAAAAATATTCAGTGAAAGAACATGCATAAGAAATTCTTTAAATACATTGCTGCAGCCAAAATGTCTAAGAACAGTGACAGTGTTATTTTTTTTTATTTAAAATAGCTTTCTTACTGCATATTTCTTTGATGATAGCTCTTATGGGTAATGTCTTTTACATTGTTTTAAAAATATAAACCTTAAACTGTCTCATAAGTTTGAATTTGAATAACATTGAATATTTATGTTCTTTGCAAAGATTAGCTTGGTTTCTTGGCTGATCTTGCCTATTAATTTTTAGAATTTTTCAAGACAAACTTATTATACTAGTTGTGTATTGAATGTCTCAAAAAGGCCCATACAATATTGAAAAGACAGTCATAGAATTCACAATTTCCTAGAATTAAAAGATATTCTGAAAATTATGAGTTTGTTAGATCTTTTAGACTCTTCAGGGCTCTTAATCCTGATAAAAAAGATTGTACATTTTCCCCAAAAACACACATTCTGTTGGGTAACTTATATTCCCCCATTCTTTACTGCATTTAGTTAACAGCATATCTTTTGATCTCAGATTTTTCAATGGTCACTCTCCAACCATTTTGTGTTTGATATGAATTACTAAAAAAAAAAAAAACTCTATTATCAACTTGAAGAACCGTTCTACAATATCAGAGTATTTTTTCCAGTCATATATTAATGACTATCTAGATTTTGTGGTATTAGAGTTGGAAGTTATTTTATTACATTTGATATTAAGAACTCTTCCATTAAAGCAGGTAGTACTACATAGTTTTATGTCATAAAATACTCCTTTCGCACACCAAAAAAAAAAAAACACTAGCAAAGGAAATTTAACTGAAACATGAGTGTAATATTTAGAAAGCAAAAAAACACAAATTCAAGATTTTGAGATGGAAAATAAAAGAAATGTTACAGATTAAAAAACAATCAGCAGTGCTTTTCATTTCCCAATTCTCCTGACTTGAAGCTAATTACTTTGCTAAATAGTCAGAAAATGTATTTGTTTTTATTTGTTTTCCGGGAAAGTCCAGCTGAGCAAAACCCATTTTTCAGCAGATGCCTCAGGGTAAAAATACATTTAAGACTCATGACAAAATAATTTTTAACAATTTTTTTTTTACAACAGCCATTACACAGATAGCTGTTACGACATCCTAATACAAACAGGCAGTTGTTCTGTAGTGACAATATAATTAAACAAAACAGGAATTTCTCCTGTGGTGACATTATACATGATATTAAATTCCAAGTATAAAACATTTAATATGCAAACAGTTCATATGCAATATATGTGACAAACAGACATTAGTTATGGCTTACAAGATATGGGTAAGGAGGGCTACAGTACAGATGTTAGTACTAAATACAATTGAGATAGAGTGTGCAACATTAGTCAGTAGATAGAAATTAAAGCTGGAAGAGGGAGATAGGCATTGTACAGATGACAAGTTAATGACAGTGGGGTTGAGAATACTAGGGTACTTACTAACAATGAAGCTGGTTATAAGTGAATATCTGAGAGTATATGAAGGAGATAGATAAAGTGGGAAGGCCAGAAAGTAACTGAAATGTAAAGTGGGGATTATGGTAGGGGGAAAATCAAGCAGGAGTGGTACAAAGGTTTGTTGTATAATAGGGAATAGAGGTTAAAAAAGGATAAGGGGTGTCAGCTGACAAAAGAAAATAGAGTTTCCCAGGTGAGCAGAGTGTGCACAACCACATGTGGTTTAGGTGTTGTTTTAGTGAAGGCTTAAATGTTTCCTGGTTTGTTTTAGGTATGTTGGGATGGTGTTTGGATACATAATATAAGTATAATGATTCACTTACTGAGGTATTAGACTTTGTTGGGATTACTAAGAGCTTATAGGCTGAGTGAAGGACTCCTTCTGGAGAGTAGTTCCATAAGGTATCTTTTACTTTTGGACAATTTTCTAGTGTACGTGTAAGACTGTGTGCAATAATGAGTAAGTTAGTTGGGTAGGCCAAGCCAGTTTAATTTTTCAGGCCTCTGCAGTGATGAGTCCTATACACAAAGTTGGCAAACTTTATTGAAACATGAGGAAAGTTTAGCTGTAGATGTAGTATTTAGGTGTGTAAGAATACGTGAGGTGTAGAGATATATAGTAGGAAAGGAAGAAGGTAATGTTTGTCTTGCATCTCCTTTCAGGTAATGTTTGGTTTTATAGAGGGAAATGAGATCCTAGTGTATTTTATAAATGACTTGCAATACGAGTTGGTTAAATTTGAGGTTATTGTCAGTTTGGACACCCAAATGTTTTGCCTGGTTTATAGCCAAAATGTCTGCGTTCTTTATTGTTGGATGAGATTATTATAATAAACAGTCTTTTATTTTGGTATTGTTTAGGAATGAATAGAATAAGTTTTTTTTTTAAGCAGATTTACATCTTTAATCCAAGTTTTAATAACAGTGAAAGAATTTTGTATGATGTCCTTAAGTGTTGGCAGGGATGGGGCTGCACATATAAGGACTGAGTCATCAACATATTAAACTATAATAGCGAGGAGGGAGGAGTATGCAGTTTGTTTATAAAAATGTTGACTAGGAGGGGGCTGTGACATCCTCACAATGGTCCAGTAATCAAGGGGCGTGAATTCCTACCACTGACAAAGGAGAGGGATGTGCACTTGGAATACAAATGGATACACTCAGTATTTGCAGATGCAGACCTCTCTGCATCAAACACAATTTCCCATAAGAGCACACAGGGTACACACTCAGCCCAGGGTCTGGCTGTCTCTATTTGCCTATCCCCAGTTCCCCAGTAAGGCTCCCCACTGGCACTGTGAAACCAGTGCTTTATGTCCCTGTCCCAAGTAGCTGAGGCATGCACTCTTTGAGATTTAATGTTCACATGCACTCACACACCTGGGAAAGGCTGGCACAGATTACCCACTCTAGTAGCTTTGCCCAGACTATAACGTAGATTCACTGCCAACAGTCAGTTGCTAAAAGGCTCTTAAAAGGGTATCCAGTTATGCTGAATGAAGTTAATATTGCTACAAATGGTAATGTTGACCCAGCAGCATGGCTTTCAGGAGTGGTCAGAGTTAGCACCAAATAAATATGTGCAAATACTCTCAAATATTAAATATTTTCTAAAAAGGACCAGCCACAATGTTGTTGTTTGTCTTTCGGCTTTTTCCTGGTAAGGGGTCGCCACAGTGAAACTCCGGTCTGCTAATGATTGGTGGTAGATTTTTTACGAAACGCCGAGATGCCAGCTCGACGCTCAACCTTCAACGAAGGCACGCCCATTTATGCACGCATGTCTTTCGAACGCTATCCAACCGCAGGGAGAACATGCAGACTCCACACAGAAGGCACTCCTAAGCCAAGCCAAGAATCGAACGGGAGAAACTCTTGCTGTGAGGTAACAATGCTACCACCGTACCACCGCGGCCACAGTGAAAAGTTTAAATATATTTAATAATAAATAACAAAACGGCAAGAAAATACTAAATATATGTTTACAGTAAACCGCAAAGTTCAAATCACAGGAAATATTGAAAATAACATTGATGGACAGACTCATACAAATAAAGAAAAACAATCTCTACTAAGCTTCACTATATTCCTGACTGAATCTAGGAGAATAACAATCCCCTAATAACTTACTTGATAGAGCAAGGCACAATGAAATAAGTGCACAGTCTTTCTAGTCAGGTTCCCCAAAACAGAAAGCTCAATACTCAGAGATTACTCCCTGTAAAATCTAATATCCAAGATAGCTTGCAGAATGACCTCATCTGGCCAAGTGACTCTAGGCTCTCACAGTATTCTCCTTTGAAGCTGAGACAGGAATTTGGCATAGACAGCTAAAATACTCATCTAAATGTTTATGGTAGTGTCTGGAGCTTCCCCTATTTTTACTGAGCTAATGAACAAAGTTTTCTTCCAGACCCACAGTCTCTAGTGCTATTCAGCACCGTGATGTGCTGTTTAATGGTTTAACAGCTCACTTACATTTCCCTTATTTTTCTTAAAGTAAGCTAGCTGGTTAACCTCTGCTGTCCCAGTATCCTCTATTAAAACATATAGCTTTAATTCAGTTACAATAAAACATGTATATTTCTTTTCATTCCAGCAGGGTGTACTGTTGATACATTTTAACACAAGCAAACCTCACAAATACTTTTTCAGCACAAGCATCTGTACAAATCAGGTTGATATACAAATGACATATAATTATTTACAAAATTCCAACTAGCTGTGCTGGCACAAGTCATACATCCACTGCCCTGCTTCTGGCATGGCTGGCAGTACCTTCCATCATCTTAGGGGCCTAGACTGGTAGGAAGGAAAATACATTTTATTTCCATTTGACTCCTTCCTGTCTGTCACTCAGATGGAACTATGAAAAGGCTGGATGAGGCCAAGGGAAGAAAGTTCAGTAAGAAAATGTTGATTGGACACAGTGCCAAATGTTTTTGATAATTCTAAGAATAGTGAAGCTACCAGGATGCTGTCATTCATATGCTAGTTTATTATATCAACAAAGTTGAGGAGAGAAGTGCAAGCACTACAGTAAGCTGAAAACCATGCTGGGGTGTGGATAAAAGGTTATTAGAGTTAATATACAGCATAGGTTGTAAGTGAAGGCATTTTTCTAGTATTTTGAACAGAGGGAACAAGATGGCAATAGGTCTATAGATGAAAAGTCTGTTGGTGTGCCATCTTTATAGAGTGGTATTTTCCAGATGGATAGGACATATCTCATAGATATGGATTAGTTTATTAGTATGGATACAATGAAAACCAGAGTTTCATCTACTAATTTTAGGTAATCTGTAAAAAGATGGAAGCTAAAAAGTGTGGTTTTAGTTTAATTTGAAGTTTTCTTATAGTACAAGTGGAGACAGGGAGGTAGGAGAATGAATGTAATTTGTTAGTAGAGGAGAAGATGAGGACAGAGAGAACTGTCATAGTTATTAATAAGAGATTGTACTCTCTATATAAAGTAGGAATTGAAATTGGATAGGAATGAGTCAGTGGTGTTAGATGTAGAAAGCGAGGGCATGGTAGTTTGGCCAGGATGTATTAGTTTATTTAGCGATGACAAAAAATAACTGGATTTGTGTGTGTTTGTGTGTGTATGCATGTGTGTGTGTGTGTGTGTGTGTGTGTGTGTGTGTGTGTGTGTGTGTGTGTGTGTGTGTGTGTGTGTGTGTGTGTGTCTACTGGAGGTTGGTACAATAGGTTTGTTTATCCATTTAAATGTGGTGCTTAACAATATGACTTATATGCCTAAATATATGAACTATATTTTGTGTTCTTCTTCTGCTATGCCAGTTTTTCCAGGCTTTTTTCCTTTAAGACATGATGTTTTATTTGACTCTTTTTATTTGTATAGGGGTTAGGCTGTTAAGAATATTAATGAAAGTTTCATTAAAGTGTGAAATGGTGGCATCAACTGGCACTGATTTAAATATGTTCCTATTATATTGGTTTAGAGTTTGAAAAATGTGCCTGTTAAATTTTGTTGCATTACTTATTTGATTATAAATTATATTTTTGGATTTTGTATTATAGTTTCTAATTGCATGGGTAGAAAGGTGCTTTCTTATTGTGTCTGGCAGACCTCCAGATTTTGAATTGTGCTGTTTTGTTGGCAAAAGTCCAATCTAAACATTGGTGCCTGTCAGTCTTTGTTTTGAATTTAATGGTGGACGTGATTAATTGTGTAAAGCCATATAAGTTAATTGATTCTGAAGAAGTGTCATTGCTGATCAGCTACTGTCTATGTTGAAGTTGCACATTATAATATTTTCTTGTTGAATATGGTGAGATATACAGTGGATATAATATTCTGCTATTGAACTGTTGTTAGCAGGTTGAATATAAATAGCTGAAATACATATACATTCAGTTGCTGATTTTGAGAAGTGATATGAGGAGTTCCACATTGTTACCTTTTGGAATGTGTCACATTTTAAAAGCCACTTGGCACTTTTTAAAATGCTTAGCAGCTATTCCATTTGAACAAGAAAATGTATTGGTTTGTGTGGATTTTAAAGACTTATTTTAGTTATACTGCACAATGTTCAGATGGACTGTTTTTTTGAGGCACTAGCATTTGATGGTAATTTTTGTGATAGTGATTTGAAACTTTTGTACTTCCTGATGGACCCAATCTTTACAAATAATTATGTTTACTATTACCAACAGAAATAAAGGGGTATCAGTGGGTGCAACAGGGGCACAGATAATTATGAACATTATATTTGTGGTGATGGGAAAAAGAATATGAGGCACTTCAATTTATTGGCCATTAATTCACATATTTATTTTTACAATCTGGAAGGGGTGCCACCAACAAATGTTGCAGTTTTTGGAGCACATTAACAGTACTACTACATTTTGTAAGTTTGTCAGGATAGTAGCAATGGACGAGGTTAGTTTTGTTGATGTCATATTGACAAAAACCTTGATTATGGTAGCTTTGAATACAAAATATTTTGAAAGGAAGCATATTTTAACTGTTTTTTACACTTTTATAGCCATCACCCAGTTTGGCAGAAGAAAAATGTGGTTAAAGGCCAAATGGTGAGGCTATGAAGGTTAATGTTGGATGATGACACTTTCCATAGGGAACTTCAGCTGTTAAGAAGAATGTTTTTAGGGAGAGACTACCCAGAATTTATGGTTACAATTTGACTGATGGGGTTTTGACTGGTCATACTGTTATGTTTAAACCAATAATCAAGTATCCTGATACTATGAAACCAACCACTAAGCTTAATAAAGGAAATCATAACACAATGACTTTTACTTTTTCAGACAAAAGTAGAGATATTATTGGCATATGTAAATAAGAACTGAAAAATGATGTTTGGTTCTTTTAATTTACTTAACTTGCTAGGGGAGACCCCTAGGATTGTTTGAAAAACCTAAAGAAATACCTTGAAACCAACAACAATGAATTTGGGAATCCTAGGGGAACTAAAGTAGGCCTGTCTAAATGCAGGTCTTATGCCCAATGTAGATTTATTTTTGACAGTGTTAAAGTCAATATAGAGAACTAACCTAGAATATCAACTTGAATTAGAAACTACAACTACAATACCAAGGTGGTATATCACTATTTGTACGGTATGTCCCAATTTTTATATGTTGCAGACTGTTAAACCATGTTAGTCTATTAAAAGGATTACACTAAGAATGGTTTATTTAAACACTCTTCGGAATGTATGAAATTTAACGTGTTTTTATTTTGTTTTATTTTAGAGAAATTTCCTTATAATACCAGGGGTAGAGATTAGTAAAAACTAAATAAAAACTCCAGCCAAGCTAGAACTTCCCCTGACTGACCTCTCAATCCTCTTGTATCAGAAGCACATGGGATATATGCAAATTACCCTTATGAACATCAGGTGTTTCAGAATTCTGAATGCCCATGACTTTTTTCTTTTTAAGTCGTTTTAATGGACAATTTGGTTTGGTTATATTGGCCTGAAATTGTTCAATAAACATTTGCATATATCCCATGTGTCTCTGATACAAGCGGTTTGAGCGGTCACTCAGTTGAAGTTCTAGCTTGGCTGGAGTTTTCATTTAGTTTTTACTGATTGTTTTTTCTGTATGACCTTCTCACTCTTTGTTTTAGCTTGTTACAGGGGTAGAAATTGGGAAACTTATATGGAATACAGATAATTGTGTTGGCAAACATGATTTAATGCTTCCCAACCATCAGGGATTAATGAATCAATGTCTATTCACAGTTTGTTGTCTATTTCTGCTACATCTATTTGATTTTAGCCTGGTAGCTTGACAGACGGATTTTTTTATGGTTAGCTAACACTTATGCTGATGTTTTGTTTTGAGCGAGTGCATTTGACAAATTCATGTACTCATTTACATGGCAAATACTTTGTACTAACTAATATTAACAGTTTATATTTTTTAACAGCTTTTAACAAAAGCGTGTTTTACAAAAAGCATTTTTACATCAATTTTTAAAGCAATCGGGGTTTGTTTTGTTGAACATTGACACTCTAGACATGCTATTTAACTCAGATGTGGACATTATTTGTTGTTCTGATGAAGTTCCTCTTGTAGAGGGAATGAAAGTGCTTAACTTTAATAAATTGTTTTTTTTTTGCACAAGTTAGCTTTCTTGGGGGGGTTATTACTGACAACATTGGTTGGAGATTTGTTACATTTTAGAATCTTTTGGAGAGTTGTTTTAGTTTTAACCAATTTTTGCAGATAATGGCAGCACCACCAGCATGTTTGCTTTTCCTATCAAGCCTAATTATATTAAATCCAGGGGGATTTATTTCATTATCTAATATAATTTTCTTTAACCAGGTTTCAATAGTAACTAGTATATCAGTGGAGTGACTAGCTAGATATTCAAGATTGTCTTGGATTGTATTATATACTTCTAATATTCATGTTTATAAGCAGGAGTTTGGATTCAGATGTAGATGGAGAAGTAGATCTGGAAGCATTTGTAGTTGTGTTGGCTGCATTATTCAGTTGCTGTTTAGTAGGAATGGGGTTGGGGTGAATGTCATTGTTGAGTTTCTGTGTGGAATTATTGTATACAAATGTGAAGAGCCATTTACATTTCAGCTTAGGTTTTACTATGATACTTATGAGCAAGGACTTTGACTTGATGTATCTGTAGCTAAAGAGGTCTGGGAAAGTAGAATATTAGAGATAAGATGATATTTTGTGGGTGATCTGAAGTGAGATATGGTGTGGTATATGTGTGTTATTAGGGGTAATTGTGTGGGAGAGGTATGATAACTAGTGAGGTTGGTTAGTGCAGTGAGTACACAAGTGGCATCATGGTTAGAAGCATCATCAGTGATAATAAGTGATAAAGTTAGATTAAAATCAGTCTGTACTATATGGGAGAGGACTGATAAGATAAATGGAGGAGGGAGTACTACTTAAGATTTCCTTACAGGTACTGTCACTTAGAGGGGCAGAACTATTGGATTATTAAGTGCAGAACACTATGGGAGGGAGGAAGGGAGTTTTGAATGATGTTTAATGTTAGACAGACATTGGAAATAAGTAATTAGCAAGAACAGTGATTGGAGTAACAAAGTAGTTTGGGGAGGAATGCTGGAGTAAGGTAGGTGAGAATTGGGGATAGGGAAAGGGAGTGAAACAAAGCTGAGCATAACAAGATCAGTGTTAATGAGGCTTACCTGACCTACAATGTTCTTTACTTCAGAAAACAATCATTTTATAGCTGTTGCTAAACCATTAACATGGAAACACAAATAGGTTTTCTTTAATTTACTGAAAACAGAGAACAAGGAGTTAGGAGGAGGGTGTAAGTGTTTTAAACAGTATAATCTAAGGGTCACATGATGTAACTGGTTTAAAAAGTATAATCTAAGGATCACTTGATGTAACTGATTTAAACAGTATAATCTAAGGGTCACATGAATGGACAGTGAATAAGTAAGTCAGCAGTCTGGACAGTGTAAGGACCACTCCCTTGGTGGAATGTCACTGCAACTGTCCAGCACAAGGCAATAAGTCTCTGACCACTTTACATTAATACACAGCTAAGCTCTTCATGTTAAACATGCTTATATTGCACAATAACTTATAATCCCAGTAGGCAGCTGCTCACAAGTACATCTTTTGTATAGTGCCAGTCCTCATTAGAGAGATGCACTGCAGAGTTTCTGCTGTTGAGCTCTGAAGAAAAGAAAAAGACAAAAAAATTGCATTACTGTATATGGAGGTGACAAACAACATTAAAGCATAGGTAGCTAGCTTATTCCTAGAGATGAAGGAAGAGACACAGCCAGGCAACGTATGAGAAGCTAGGTTATTCTAAGAGTAGAAAGAAGTTATCAGACTTAGTCTTCATCATCATATTTAGTAGAAATATTTGAAACTGACACACTCAGGACCCAGACCCATTGCATAGAGGGATAAAGCCCTAACTGCATCCCAGACAACCAATTTTTGACTAGCAACCTGAATGATATAGAGGTAAGCATTGAAGGATGAGATGGAGTGGCTGACATCAGATCAACCATCCTGGATGGGGGAGGTAAGCAGCTCTGGCTCACTTCTTAAGTGACATTTAGCGACAGTGCTGGGTGTTGTACCTATGAGGTTGAAGCTTGTTGAATACACACTGCATGTGGTGCAACACACAAAATTAATGGAATCATATGTAGTTGGGTATATGTTTTCCATGGCATACAGTAATTGTGGAACGCAAGGTGGGCAGATGCAGGCGACAGAGCTGCAGGGTTTAGAAGGGACAGTCTGCTGGATCAGACATTCTGGCCTGCGTTGTACCACCCAACTCTCACCTGTCTGGGGAACAATCACCTGATAAGTCCCATCAGTCAGGAAAATAATGAGCCAGGGCTCTAGCTGTGATTGGAGCTGCCTGGCACATGTCCTGAGAAAGGAATGAGTGGGTCATTGGGACAGAGGGAAGGGAGTCATTAAATAAGATCTGGTGGATGAGAGGATAAAAAAACTGACACTTCCAGGAACAGTATCATTGAAATTACAAAAGATAATGACAAAGCATAAGGCCTGGTTAAGTGGTATTACTATCTTTATAAATTTTCAGAATATTTATTATTTTCCAATGTCTGACACTATAGATTCTCAAACTAAACACTTTTTGGAATCACTTTCACTTCCTTCATTTCATAGGATAATGGTCAAATGTAAGAATCTGATATCATAATAAAAGATATTCTTGCAGATACCTAAAGTTAAACAAGACCACATGGCTAGATGACGGCTAAAGTTTTTTATAAGATTTTCTCTCTTAAACTTTCTAAAGGACTTTTAAACATTTGTCAGATTGTTCATTTTTTTCCAGCTATTCAGCTTTTGCTTTAATCAGTCTGAAACAGTTCACATTCCCAAGCCTAATCTCCTCTTTTCTAACAATAGTAACTATGGGCCATTAGTTCTTATTAATTATGAAATGAGAATTGCTTTTCTTCTTGCCTTTGTATGTCTTTATGCTTCTGTGCATGTGAGTTTAAGTGTGTGTGTGTGTGTGTGTGTGTGTGTGTGTGTGTGTGTGTGTGTGTGTGTGTGTGTGTGTGTGTGTGTGTGGTGAATTTGCATGCATGTGTGTGCATTTGCACGGGTCATGTGCTTCTGTATTAAGTGGTACATATGTGGGTTTTTGTGTGTCTGTCTATCTGAGTTTCAGCATATGTGTGAAAAACTGTATTTCTGCCTCTGTGTCTGTTGGTTTCCGTGTGTGTGTGTGTGTGTGTGTGTGTGTGTGTGTGTGTGTGCGCACACACACACACACACACACATACATATATATATATATATATATATATATATATATATATATATATATACACATATATTTATAAATAAAAGATTGTGTGCATGTAAACACTATTAATTACTTAACTGATATTCTAGAGGTAAAATACTTCCTTCTACAACAATTACATATCTGATAGCAACTTTGAAACATTATGAGGAGGAACTATTTTACATCAAAAACAAAAAAAAATGTGTACTAACAATAAATCAAATACAAAACTATTTAACATATAGATGAAGCAACAAGAGTCAAGTCAACATGGCTTCAGATAAAAGCAAAGTAAAAACTTTAATGAAAACAGGTAAGCGCTTTCACGCCAAAAAAAAAACGGAGCTTCTTCAAACATAAACCACATACTTGCTAAGCATTTATATACACATCAATACCACTGATAGATTCAATGAAACAAATATGTAATCAGTTAGTGAAACAGGTTTCATGACTTTAAAGCCAGTTTTAAAGGGGCCATCCCAATTAAACCCAACTTCTTATCAGGCTGCAATAATATGATCCAATGCAACTCCACATACTCAGTTCTGTTAGTGAGATCACCCCCTCTAATATCATCATTAATTAACCATGAACTTAAAAGAATGTTGAGTTTACATTTACTTAAAGCCAAAGCAATCTTTTTAAAGAATTTGACAAATAGTTTCTGAAAGGCAAACCAAATTGAAATAGTAATCTTGGCAATATATCCATCTTAACTATGGCAACTTCTGAAAGAAAAGTTTAATTTATTCCATCTATCGATATCATTAAAAAATTCTGACCACATTTTTTTAAACGTTATTGCAATCACATGGTCATGATTAAAAAGGTATTTCAAAGGTAGTAACAGTTTTGCTTCATGATGGAATGAACCCTCTAATAGGAGAAAGTTAGAGTTTAAGATGAATAATGTAGATTGGCAAAGATTTAGTTTGCAGTTAGAAAATTTAGTGAAGGATAGAAGTGTATTAATTTTTTGTAAATCTGAATTTAGGAGCAATAGATAAGTAATAATATAATTGGCAAAGGCAGTAAAAGATACATTAATATTAGAATTTTAGGAGCTAAATAAAAAGACTTTCCTAATAATACCCAAAAGAGTGATTCAATGTATAGACTCAATAAATATGGAGACAGGGGAGTTCAGGTGCTCAGGCAGCAAGACATGGTTAAACTGACATTCAACTGCAGAGAACTATGGCATTCTGTGTGGGCAAAGAGAGGCACACAGTGTGATGCCCACAGCTTTAATAAGTGCATGGGGGCAGAAGAAGTAATGAATGTTGTGCTCAGTGTGAAGTACATGCTGACTCCACGTTAACCAGCAGACCTGTTACCAGTGGGTTGCCACAGGGATCAGTGCTGGTCCCCTCTGCTGTTTAATATATACTTCTCAGAAGTTCAGGTAAAAACTAAGGGGTTGTAGCTGACCAAGTTTGCAGACAACTGCAAACTAGGTGCAATCATTGAATCCCCAGATTATATCAGTATACTCCAGGAGGATCTTACTCAGACCAGTGACTGGAGTATTACTCATGGTCTCAAACTGAATGCAAAGAAATGCATTATCATTCCTTTTGGCACAAGTGTTCTTCCCTCACACTATCAAATCAACAACAATACCCTAAGTACCCATGAAGTGGTAAAGGACCTGAGATCACAAGTTGACTGCAACCTTAACTTCGACCACCATGTGTCTATTGTAGTAAGGAAAGCTTTCCATATAGCACACTTGATTAGTAAAGGCATCACCTCAAGAGCAAAAGAAGTTATAACCCCCCCCTATACTCGGCACTTATCCAGCCCATAATTGAGTATATCTCCCCATTTGGCATGTACCATACTAAGCACCTGCAGCAATTAGAGAGAGACCTCAGAGGTTTCTAACAAAGATGATCAAGGGACTCCAGCATGTGCCTTACACAGACTGACTAAAATCCCTGTAACTATACTTCATATCATATAGACTTCTTAGGGGAGACTTGTGCTTGGCCTACAGAGCAATCTAAGACCCAAACCTGAAGAACTTGCTGCATATCCATAAATCAAATGGGACTAGGGCTACCCATTCCAGGGAAAATATGATCTGTGACTGAAATAGGACATGCTGGAGGGATAGATTTAACTCTCAGTGACTGCTGTATCTTTGGAACAGGCTACCAATTCATGTGAAACAGAGCACCTCTATGACACTGTTCAACAGGAACCTGGCCAAGTGGATGGGTCACCATAAATTCTTACTGGGGATAGGGTCCATAACTCTACTGGACATGAGCAGTCATCACTAAATGCAATCTTGGTTATTAACTAGCATTTCTATGGTATTATATTGGGATGAAATGGTTAGGCATAAAATAACCTCCAGTTCGATAGTCTAGTAATCTTCTATGATCCTATGAACCAATGTAACTACAACATTTAGACGTATGCTACAGTATGGAGGAAATCCAACATGCTATTGCAGTCAAATTTATGTTCCAGTATGCATTTTAGGTATTATTCCCTAGACATTGTGAAGGGGCAGTGGTCCACACACAACAATTATAAAGGCACTTCCCATTGTGCACTGCATTTAAATGCCACTGACAGGCCCACTGGCCCACCTGCCATACTGCTTGATTTCCCATGTTGCCTTGAGGGTTATGGACATTATTTTCCTACTGTGCATTTGGTTATTGAAGTTGTGGGCATGGCAGTGCATTTTTCTCTTTAAAGGGAATTTGCAAAAGCCGTATTTCTCTGCAGCTGAATGTCACTTTAGCCATGTGACCCAACCAAATGTACTACAGGGGAATGTCTCACTACCTAGGTGCCTGAACCTGGAGATAGGTGTCAATCCTGCTTGTTACCATGAATAATAGGAGTGGGGTGAGATAGCACTTTATTTATAGAAAGTTGTGTGAATGTTTTATCATATAAAACTTGCATTGCTTTTATAAAGGAAGCAGGAGATCCAAAATGCTGCTTTACAGAAAACAAGAGATTCAGATTAATGTAATCCAAGTGGTTTAGCATCATCAGTGGCTAAAGCAAAGATATTATGATTATACTTATTGGCTAAGATTACTCTGGTTTCTAATGTGTGGGTGTGGTCACAAGTCTGTCTAGATTTCAAAAAGGCAGACAGATATGAAGATAGGACTGAAGGGCAAGTATGTTTTAGCCCATTAGCTAAATGAGAGGCACAAACTTTCAGATGTACATCGATAAGTGATACTTGCCTATAGCTCATATTATCTTTAGAACCTAACTTAGGTTTAAGTATAAAGATAGAGCCAATTAAGTAAAAATCAGATATTCCCTTAATCTTAACTGTATTAAATATTTTAGTAGTACTGCAGAGATTTTAAGTGAAAAGCAGTTACAGAATTCTACATCAAATATGTCTGGGCCATGAGCTTTAACTTGTTTGAGACTATTAATAATACAATTAATTTCTCATAAAGTAAAAAAAAAACAGTTAATAAATGTGTTTACTCAAAGCTTAATTTATAGAACTGGAGTTGGTATACATATAGATCAAAAAGTAGTTATTCATTGTTTGTATTTGTGTTTTGTGCGATCTGTATAGTTCAGAATAAATATCTGTAAACATATGAACTATTTCATCAGTAGTATATATATATATTTTACATGATATTTATTTTTATAACCATTATAAGCTATGGAGAATTATTGTTTTTTATTACTCTGGTAAGGACCATAGTGGAAATTTGTGCCCACTAAAAATACTTAGCAAGACATTTTGTTTCACACCAGAAAATTTGTTAAAGGTACCAAAGGTTGAGTTCTTTCTGAACATAAGTGATTTGCTTATCTAAGTCATTGTTTTATCGAGTAGATTGTCCTGCTTCAAGTTTAGTAAGCTTATATTTTAAGACAATTTCTTTGGTTATATGTAGTTTCTTGTAGAAAAATGCCTTTTTTATGAGAATTCATCTCAATAAGATCTTCAGTCCAACTATTGTATATCTATAGGAATTTCAGCATTGTCCACTGAGTTACCAGATTTATTTATTAAATACGATACTGTATCTCTAACATCATGTTTTTTAAGCAAAACAGGTTTAGGGACCAGTTATATGTACTAGATTTTTTTATGTGAGACCACAGATAATATTTCTAGTTTTATTTTAGAGTACTCAGAAAAAAATCTAGGCTCACTATTTAAAAAGGTTCTTCTTTAAAAAAGTATAAAAAAGATTAAGAAAAAATCAATTCTAGATCACGCCTTGTGACATTTAGAATACGTATATTTGTATTTAGGGAAGACAACTTGACTTAGTGAGATTGGATCAGTTAAATCAAAATTTGAAATTAAGTATAGAATGGCTATTGAACCATTAACATTACATGCTTTTGAGTTAGAAGATCTATCATTCTTCAGATTAGTTACCAAGTTCCTGTCACCCTTATAATACAGAAATATATTTTTTAAATGTGTTTAATAGGTTGTAAATGCCCATTATGACTTTTTGCTCATTGTGACAGGGAGCCTAAATATTTAAAATAGTATAGGTTTTTCATAGTTATTATTTTTACATATAATATAGCATCAGAACCACTATCTAAAATAGTATTGTGGAACAAGATTTTTATCAGTATGGCAATTCCTTTTATTCTTATGGTTATCACTGCAAGCAACAATATACTTTAGTCATTTTTATTTGTTTATTATTGTATGGTGACGTGTAACTCTTGTATAAAGGTTATTGAGGCTTTCAAATTATAGAATAGGCATAGGAATACTTTTCATATTTTAAACTGTTGAATGTCATTTATATTCCAAGATTCTGTAATCCACATCTAAACCAAAAATTCAAATCTAAATAAGATTAAATATAATTTTTTTATCCAGTAAACTGTAGAACTGTAAATTCACTAAGTTAAATGTCATCAGTAATTTTAGAAGAACCTTATATAGGAAATGAATGGAATATATGGTCAAATATATTTTTTTCTAGATTGCTTGAGTATTTAATAGAATGAATAAATAAAAAGAAGCACACAAAATTGCACACTTCCCAGCAACCCCCTAGGCCTAATGTTACAATTGTCCAGATAGGAAGAGCTAGTTAAAAGGACATTCAAGGGACCAACTTTAGTAAATGAGTTATTACTTAGAAAAAACATATTAGGTCCCACAATGAGTACAAAATAGATAGTAATTAGTATGAACCTCTAAACCTATGAACCTATAAAACCACAACAATGAAGGAAAAGGAATATGTACATTGCCAGAGCTAGTAGCATGTCTATAACAGCACTGGTCCTATCTCAATTAAAATAGCTGGTATGGAATGGCCATTAATTAAAAAAAAAGCAATATTTAAATTAGTTAATGTATTTGACATGGGACTGAGAAATGTTAAAATACCAGACTAAGCAGGTTAAATAAAAGATACATCAAGAATGTAAATGGAAAGAGAAATATAATGACATGTTTCAAATGTAAATTAACATTTTGAAGAAAAATAAATTCCATGAAGGAATAAGTAAGTGTGTAAACAGAGATTTAAATTACTGAGTTTTGAGTATATAAAAGTTTAAAGTGGTTGTGGTGAGTTCCCGTTCATAAGTGGATTGGGTTAAAAAACGTTGTTGTTCAGGAAAGTAAGTCTATATGGAAGCATCCAAAAACGAGTGCTAGGAACATACAGGGAAAAAGTCAAAATCACTAATATTGTGCATGGGACAGTAGTGTACGTTGTACTGACAATTCATTTCACTTACTGGACCAAAATAAACACTTTTTCTTCATTTGTGGAATGTTTATGAGGGCATATGTACAGTGACTAATAAGAATTTTTGGACAAACTGTGTTTGGAGCTGTGAGGTCATATGATTGACGGATGAAGTGATGGCTGATGTCTGGATGTTTGTTGGTGCGCATATATATTTTAGTCAACTGGAGCCTCACATCCACAAAGATTAAGGGAATTACAGTTTTGTATTGATGGACACTGATTCAACTTTTTCTAAATGTATGCAGGTCTGTTTTGTTTAACATGATATTTTTGTAAGCAGTAATGGTCTAATACAATAGTACAGACTCACTGATTTTTGCTAAATGATTATATGGTAATTTATGGTTCCGTTGGGTAATATGTAGGGGATTATTCGCATGAGAACTTATTTTAAGATAGTTGATGTTTTAAGTATACAAATTTGTTCTAATTATCCAATGGACAGCATTTTATTTTGGAATTAGTGTTTATCAAACCATTTAAGAGGGGTGTGTTCAAATTTATTCCTTTATATAGACATATATGTAGTTGTGTCTATTTGTGAATTTTCAGGTCTGCTGGTTCATGATATTCAATCTGATATTAATAAGTGACATGAGATATTTATATTTGACTTATTTATGGTTATTAATGTATTATATTGAACTTATACACACTGATGATATTATACACACTTATACACACTGAAGATATTATACACCCTTATGCACACTGAAGATGATGTCACTTCTTTTTCTCTCTCCTCTGCTATTTACACTGACATACCTCACATCTTATCACACTCCTTTGCAATCCTCCCCTTACCCTCCACTAGGAACCTACATCCCTCCCAAGTTCTATCCAGCTCCTACCTTACTCTTCTATGCCCACACTCAGTACACTCTGCCATACTACTTATTTTTCAAAACAAAATTACTCCCCTCTCCAAAACAAATCCCAAAGTTAAAATCCAATTTTCTGTATCCTCTCCCCCAGCCTAACTTTTTGTCTTTCTATCCTGACATCACTACTCCTTTCAGATGATATATACCCCAACCCTGGTCCTAATAACCAACTCTTATCTTCCAACTCCTCCACTCCATCTACTATCACTACTACTTCTTCCCCACGTACGTCTATCACTCCCTCTGTTACTACTACCTCCCCATCTATTTTCACTTCCCCACACAGAACCAAAAGACTAAATGTCCTCTCCCTTAACATTCAGAGCATCTCCAAAAAGTGTCTGAACACCACACACTCATACAACACTATAACCCCCACATCTTAACTCTCTCTCTCTCTGAAACTTGGCTACAACCCTACATCTACAACTCGGAGATCTGCCCCCTTGGTTTCAACATCTACAGACTGGATAGATCTACCAAAAGGGGAGGTGGTGTCGCTATTCTCTATTCTGACTCTCTCAATATCTTAACACTCATCATTTCCCCTCCCTCCTTCCACCCTGCAGAGCTACTCATGGTAACCTGCCATCTCAACACCTACCAAAAACTAACCTTAGCCTCAATCTATATCCCACCAGGGAATAACATTACCATCCTTGAAGACATGTTATCTTGGTGTTTTCATCACATCCCCTTTGAAACTATAATTCTTGGGGATGTAAATATAGACTGGAACTCAGTTAATTCTACTACACCTTCTCATAGTCTCACTCTACATGGTTTTACTCAACTTGTCTCCTCTCCCACCCACCTTGGCAAAAAACACTCCAATTTTATCCTTGACGGGATTCTCGTAAATTCTCCAAATTGGTACCACCAGCCAGGTACACTACCTGACTCCATAAGTAACCACCTGCTTATCCACATTACTAGATACTCACCCAACCTCACTAATACTTCATAAAATACATCCATAACCAAAGAAAATTCAATACCACCTCCTTCGACAGAATCCTGTCCAAAATTAACTGGTCCTGCCCATACTCTCTACCTTTAAATGATGCAGTCAGCTACTTCAACCAGACATTCCTAAACATACTCAACTCTCTTGTCCTCATCAGGAAAATAAAAGTCAAAATTAAACATGCCCTCTGGCTATCCAAAAAAACCTTTCACCTTATGCATAAAAGAGATGCCACTTGGAAACAATATCAGAAAAGCAAATCTCCTGCCCTCCTACAATCATACAAGGAACTTAGAAACCTTACAAAAAAAGAGTCAACCAGGACAAAAGAAATTTTAATTTCTCTGACCAATCTCTGCACACTTCTAACCCCCCAAAGTTCTGGACAACCATAAAAACTCTTCTCAAACCTGGATCACCCACAACTCCCAACCCTTTTCCCAATCAATCACCCTCAGATACAACCATCCATTTAAATCACTACTTCACTGATACCATTTCTAAACTAACACCCCAACCCTACCTCTAATTTCACTTCCAGTTCTACTTCCACTACCAAGCCCACACATTTTTCACATCCCCAATCTAACTCCACTAACCTCTCAGACCCCATCATGCTCAAGCCTGTCTCTGTTAGTTATATTAAACCACTCCTCAGTAAACTCAAACCTTGTTCTCCCACCCTTGATAATCTACGTCCCCAATTCCTTAAACTTGCTGCTAACTCTATTGCCCTTCCTGTCACCATTCTAATCAACCACTCTATCCAAGAATCCACTTTCCCCTCTATTTGGAAGCAATACTACACTATCCCACTACATAAAGGAGGTAACTCCACAGAACCATCTAACTTCCATCCCATTGCTATTCTTTCTCCACGCTCCAAAATTCTCGAAAAGTGTATCTATTCTCAACTACTTTCTCACCTTACTCAAAACAATCTTTTAACCACCACCCAGCATGGGTTCAGACTCAAACACAAACACTGCACTCTTATTCTTCTCACATACAGTAGCTGAGGCCAGAGACAATAACAAACTCATGTCCTGCCTTTTCTTAGATCTCTCAAAGGCTATTGATACTGTCTCTCACAACCTTCTACTTCATAAACTTTCTCAGCTGAACATTTCCATCCCCACTCTTAATTGATTCTCAAGTTACCTGTCCAATCACCTTCAAGCAGTTAAATGGCTAAATTCCTTCTCTCCCTTTCTGGCAGTTCAGACCGGTGTTCCTCAAGGCTCAATTTTCGGTCTCCTCATATTCAATCTCTTCACCAATGACTAAAACACTGTCTGTAACCTCTCCTCTGTCATTCAGTACGCAGATGATTCAACTCTTATCTCCATTTCTGATTCTATCAACAACCTCCTAATTAATCTTGTGAACTTCCTTCTGAGGATTAGCTTTAGACTGTGGACAAGCAGTCCATACAGTACACCTTGACCTCGCAGTCAAGGTAGTTGATACCATACCAAATGCAAACATAATAAACAATCTGAAGGAGCTTCGCATTGTTCCTTTTTGTAAAACATATGTCAAAATGACTTTAGGTATTTATGGCAGAGCAAAGAACGGCTCAGTGAACAGGGCAATTTATCCAAGAATCAATTTTCTTTGCTCCATTAACTAGCCAAACACAAAAATATACAAATAATGAAACCAGATAAGGAGGGGGGTTGTGTTAATGGTTATTTGAATACGATGAATGTGGTAGTCATGGAAAGAAGTTTATACAAGGAGGTGTCTTATAACTACATTGTCAAAGCTTACAGGAGGATTGACATTTTATTGCAGGATTTAGTTGATCAAGAACAAATTAAACCTGAAATATTTGCTGACTTACAAGTGAAATTCCCTGTTGTGCCCTCCATATTCAATATCCTGAAAATACACAAAAGCACCATTGATCCACCAATGAGACTTATTGTCAATGCCAGGAAATCTAAGATACATCCTTTGGCTACATTTATAGATCCAAAACTCAGATCCTGGTTAGAGTCTTTTTGTCATCTTTGTCATGATTCCTGGGATTTTTTACTTAAGTTGCAAAGTGCAGGTTATTCAGACAACACCTTATTTGTAACCACTGATGTTGTCAAATTGTTTAATACCATTTCCATTCCCCACTCTATTGGGCTGGAAAGATTTCTTGACTTTTGAGTGGAATCCACCACATTTGACAACAGTAACATCCATGGAGATGGTGCTCAAATATAACTTAATGTATTTGGAAGGGCAATATTTTCAACAAAAACAAGGTGTAGCTATGGGGGCATCTTGTGCTCCCATTTAGAGGTGCTGGAAGCTGTTGAAGACTGGGGGGTGGAGGGTGAGAGGGGCACTTAGTGATCTAAAAAAGGCAATTTCTTTTAAAACTATTTACTACCACAACATAGCTTCACCTGGAGGACATTTTAATCTTAACCATTTTCCATTTTGCTATTTGAGTTAACATTTCCTGATTGGTTTTACCTATCCCATAGCTGATAATTGTTTACCTATCCCATAGCTGATAATTGTTTAACTATCCCATAGCTGATAATTGTTTACCTATCCCATGGCTGATAATTGCATATTAGCCCTAGTGAGAATAAATGTGATCATACTATAGATAATTTGAGGGGACCCATGTAAGGGATGCAGCATTTAAGAACTGCCTCTATCCATTAGTGGCACAAGGGGAAATCCTGGAGTACATTTTCTATTGCCCATCCTTAGATCTGAGTTGCATTTGAATATGGACAGGGATGAGCTTTGTTTTACTTGAATAGATAGTCTGTTCTGCAACAGTGGTAGCCCCTGTGATATATATCCATCTCCACAACATTCAATTTAGATACCGGGACTGAGTATTTCTGATGCCATTTGACTTGCTGATGTTCAGTAGGTCAATCTGTATTAGATCGGAGGATGCTTTGTATGTCAGACACATCACCTCTAAACACTCTGTAGGATACTGAATATAGTGATAAATCTTTGAGGTGGTCCATGCAAGACCTGTATCCCTTTAGCAAGGTATCTCTGTTAGTATTCCAACTGTTGCATGGCTCTGGACAGATACATGCCAAAGTGGGCATTATACAAAATGGTTGACCTCATGAGGGCTTTGTAAAGGGGGGACAATAACATCTCCAGATCTAGTCACAATCCATTTGTTTATAAGCTGTGCAGTATAGAAAAGCCTTTACTATGACTCTTGGCACATGCTGGTCAAAAGTTAGGTCACTGTACACACAAGTTCCCAAATGCCAAACAACTGGGTCAGTTCTTAGGGGACCTTGTCAATTTGGCAATTCCCTGAATTAGATGACTTCCCAAAAGATGCAATAGTGTACTTCTTGGAGTTTAGTTTCAATTCATGATTCTGGCACCAGTTATTGTTTGGGAGAAACCTTCCTGCATGATGGTTAAGTCATTTGGGGATTCAATAACTGGTCCTACTTTGCAGTCATCTCAAACTTAGTTGTCCAAAGCCCTTTGGTATTTCCTTTTCCTTTTGAGATGTATATGCTAAACAGAAAAAGTCTCAGCACCAAATCCGGGGGGACTCCATTGGTGACTGGTCTCTTCCCCTACTTTGATCTCCTGCATCCTGTGAGCAAGCATACATATTTTCATTTTTTGACTCACCTTCCTGGTTATATTAACCTGATTGTATTAAATTATATTCCTTGTATAATACAGCACCACTTATAAGAATGTGTTTTAAATTTATAGTTTGGAACAATCTTCTAGTAAGCAATGAAACAAAATGTTTGAACCAATAATGATAAAACTACCCATTTCAGAAAACTTCAACCATAAAAGGCCACTCAAACATCTGTCATTACAATCCGCCAATATCAGTAAATATGCAAAATCTTGACAGAAGTAAGTCATCTAAATTCCACATTGAAGAGATCAGTAACTAATGAAGAGGTTGCTGCTAGCAAACACCTTTATATTTCATTGTTTCATCTACAAATAAAGTGCCTGTTGCACTTGAAGAATAAATTGCCTGTTACATTAAAAAATAATAAGCTAGTAATATTGCAATAGGGAATGGATGGCAAACTAATAACAGGTTCATAGTTGCTAGGTAACGCCTCCAAAAGAGAATATTCACAGGACTGCAACATCCATTCCCTTTAAAGTACAACACAGTACACTGTCAGTAATCCATGCATACTGTGGGAGTAGAACCCACAGCCTTCTGCATCAAAAGCAAGCATGCTACCTGTTGTGCTACTAACAATGCAAACAACTCTTCCCCTGAAGCTCTTGGTTCCTTGTAAAATCCACTCAACACTCAACTAAATCTCTCAATTGCGCAGTACAAGAAATCTGGAAAAAGCCAACATTTATTTGGGGGGGGGGTGGCAGCAAAGGCCCAAAACGAGGGACACATTTTAAATATCGCTTGCATAATCTTAGAAAGTTGTAAAATAAAGTGTTTTGTGTTACCATCTGTTTCCTGAAAGATAGGAAGACTGAAACTTAAAGGCTATCATTATTTAGTGAATTCAGTTCTCACTGGTTTGTCAGAAAACCACAAATTTTAAGAGGAACAGACCAAAAGTATGAGCCAAATATTTTTTGAAAATCTGGACAGTTGAGAGCTATAGACTCAACTCCCTGAATCACAAGTGGTGGTATGGGTAGAGAATTCAGACTCTTGTTTGAGCCTGAGTAACACTAACCACCAGGTATACTTAACTGGGGCATTTTGTGCAAGCACGGACGCAGGCACACACACACACACACACACACACACACACACACACACACACACACACACACACACACACACACATGGGAGCAGCATAACTCCTGCAAATAAAAGAACAAAACTCTCCTTACTGGCATAACTCTGGCTCTGGCAGTACCAACGGAACAGCAGCAGCATAACTCCTGTAACACAGAACAATAAGAAAACCAGAACAGCTAGTTTAGTTAGTTTAATTTCTGCACACGAATCCACATTAGCACAAAAATTCTACTTTATTAATTTTTCCCGACAGGTCTTGCAGCTGTAAAAGTGGGGGAATCCTCCTCTCCCTGACTCTATGGTTCCGGCACCCATGGTCCCATTTTTTGCAAACATTATTCAGTGAGAAAAGAAATACTTTTCAGCAAATTTAATCCACTTCCTTGGAAATTGTATGTGCAATACCTGGACGATATTTTTATCATCTGGGAACAGTCTAGCAATGAGATATAGCAATTTGTTGAATACCTCAATAATACATCTTTAAGGTTCACATTTTCCAATCACAGTTCAAACCTTAACTATTTGGATGCCAGCATTTCTAAGGACATGGGCAAACACACATTAGTTAGCACTGTGTATAGGAAACCTACTTATTCAAATAGCCTCCTGCATTATACGAGTAACCATCCTCAACATCAGAAAAGAGGCATTGTGAAAGGTAAATGTATTCGCTTGGCTAGAATGGTCTCGGAGGATGACCAATTTATTTCAGAGTGTCACTTTCTGGCTGATATGTTCAGGGCTTGTGATTATCCTACTCAATTGATTTTAGAAGCCCAGGATAGTATCATTCAAAAGAGGAAGGATGGTATTATTGTGCTGTTGATCAAAACCTCCATCAACAACTTGATGGAACTGTTTGTGGGTACATCAAGAAAGTCAATAAAACACTGCTTTTATCATGGAATATTTCTCTAATTACAAACTTATTAAAGAGGTATTACATAAAAAATGGTTTATATTTTCCATTTTTGACAACTTGGTTGACAAGGTGGGTGAAAAACCTTCAATAGTTTGTAGTAAAGCTAAGTCTATTAAGAACATTTTGGAACATGGCACTGGCATGGGACTCATTACTAGCCGCAAAAGACCTGGCACTGTTAAGTGTGCCTTTTGCAGTCAATGCAAATATATACTAATAGGTATGTCTGCAATAGTCAACAAGAGGAAAATGAGGGCAAATTTTCATTGTAACTGCAACAACTAAGGTGTCATTTACCTTGCAAAGTGCCAGAAATGTGATGGATTCTATGTGGGAAAACCCAAACAAAATTAAAGCAGCACACATATGAACATGACCTGGACATTGCGAAGCTAAATGTTGAAAACTCTTTAGCTAAACATGTGCCTCAGCATACAGATCACCATTTTTTTATATTTTGGTCTTGATTTTATTGAGAAAAAACATATGGACGCGGGCCGTGGAAAGATTTAATTGAAGAACATGAGTTGCTTTGGCATCTCAGATTAAATGCTACCCATGCTCCTGGCCTCAATGACCATATTTCTATAAGTAGTATTTTAAGAGTAAAATCTTATAGCTTGTAAAGTATTTTATTTATGTCTGAGAATAACATCAGTAACATTGTATGAATTTTCTTTGGAATAGAGTTTTATATATATTACATGTTTGTATGCAATGTGTTTACTGGATGGGGAAGATCATGAAGGGGTATTTAAACTATGTTATGCTTATCAGTTTTTTGATTCTGAAGAAGTCTGCAATATTTCTGACAAAAGCACTCAATTGTATTTGTTAACTGTTTTTGCTGATTATTAATAAACTCATTTTTTATTTCTTTGTGTTTGTTTTTTCTGTCCTCTGTTTTGGATTTAGTTTTGTACTATAAAGACTCCAGTAGTCCAAGAACTACTATACCTCAATAAATCAAACAGTCCAGCTACCACTAGGGTTGGAAATCTAAATCTATTCCAACAAATAAATAAGACAAAGAGGAGGAATGGATTTGTCACACATTGCTTACCACTTCTCCAGAAAAAAAGTTCCTACCTAAGTTAAGCAGTGTGGCTTACTGTCTGCCTTTAAAAAATGAGCTAGACAACTGGATGGGTATTTATAAATTTACTAATGTTATGACTGGCCTGGTCCTCCGTCAAAAGAGAAGCAAGGCCTTAGGGTGGATACTGGCATGGCAGAAATATTCATGTGGCAGTTTTTTTTCCTCTCTGTAATTAGTTTGAACTACTGTGTTATTGCTTATATTTCTGTATCTTTCTTTGTGAAATGTTTTGTATTTCACCTAGGCTGTTTCTGAAATTGGTCACTATTGATCAGCACACTACCCAGTAAGCAAATATAAATAAATAAATGAATGAATAAATGAATAAACAAATAAATAAATAAATGAATAAAATGATCCTGTGCTCCTATGATTTAAACCAAGCTACAAAACTGGTAGAGATTTTCTTCCAAAACAGTACTCATCAGTCCTACTTCTGATGAAGATCCATACCGTTTGGAACAAAAGTGCTAATACATTTGAATCTTACTTTTTAATTAATCTAAGTCAATGTTCTTATTAAATATCATAGCTGTAGCTGTCAAGCTTCTCAAACTAATCTTAAGAATCAGGGGTAAAATAATCAGTGACAAAGGTTCCACGTCAGGGCAATTTTTAAAAATTAGTGATAATGGCTTAAAATGCTGACAGGGTAACAGGAGTTTAATTATCATCCATTTTATGAAGTAAAAAATGTATAGCTTCAATTATTATAATTATTTGTCCAGTATATTCATGTTTTTTGTAAAGAATGACAAATCTTAGGAGATGCAAAGCAAATGTTTTCATAAAGAATGACAAATCTTGGGAGATACAGAACAGACTTTTGAGTTAATGTCCTGGATGCCCCTAAAACCAAGGACACTGGTGAGGCTGTGTTTTCATGTATTTTTCCTTTCATATTAATGCAAACAGCTGAATCCTATCTAAAATTAAATAGTCATGCTATTGTACTGTTGATATACAAACTCATAATTCAGAACTTGAAGAGCTTGTACCACCTTCACTTGGTATGTTTCTGTAAGTATGACTAGTCAAATGCTTTTGGAAATGTGAATAAACAAGCATTATTCTTAATGTCAAGTTTTACAAGATCATATGTTGTTTACTATAGCATTCCCTAGTATTCAGAGAATTGTCCTTCACCCACATTAATTACCCAACTTAGGCTGGTCATTTAGCACAACAAGGATAAAGTCCAATTCAGAGACATGGTATATCCACAATGAGAAGCAGTGCCACATCTCGATGGGAGTCAAAGGACTTAGTGGAACAGAGCTTGGGACAACAGTGCTTAGAATACTTGATAAGAGTAATTAGAATATGAAATAATGTCTGGAGAGGTCAAAATATGATGAAAGTTGCAGTAGATCTTACATTGGAGGGAAACAGCTCCTGCTTGGAAAATCAATATATTAAGTGTGTATAATTAAAATCCATATTTTAACTGGTTTGCTAATTGTTTGCTCCATATCTAGTTTACATTTACACAGTAAGGGACTGTGGTTAATGAAAAGGGAAAAAACTAAGAGCTATATAGTAATTATGTACTGTATGCATGTGTGTGTGTGTGTGTGTGTGTGTGTGTGTGTGTGTGTGTGTGTGTGTGTGTGTGTGTGTGTGTGTGCGTGTGTGTGTGCATGTGTGTGCGTGCGTGTGTGCTTGCGTGTGTGTGTGCATGTGTGTGTGTGTGTGCGTGTGTGTGTGTGTGTGTGTGTGTGTGTGTGTGTGTTGTGAGTGTGTATATATATATATATATATATATATATATATATATATATATATATATAAACACACACTATCATCCTAGTGAAATAACTGATATGCTGTATGCAATTTTTGAGCCAAGCTGTGAAGGGGTAAGCTGCCCACTGCCCAATGGAATACCAAGATAGTTACGCAGATGCTGTACCTCTAACACCATGGCAGAATGACCGTGGCACCCAATGTCTTGTCCCTACTGACTCTCCATCAAGCAGGAACCTGTTATAGTACAAAACAAGCAGGTAACGCCGTTATTCTTCAGTCCAGCCCTAGTTCCTCCTTAAAGAAGGCAGGCCACATTTCTTATCATTATACTGAGGTTAGCTTCATGCTCAAGGGCTCATTGCTTGTCCACAGTTATAAACTGCAGAATGCATGTCAGTGTACACAAAATCCCAACCATAGCTGGTCAGGGGAGGAACTTTGGAATCATTCTCCATCTAATGACAAATGTTATCACTAGGAAAGCATGTAGAACAATGCAAGAGTTTGAGGAACATCTGATGGATACAAGACAAGGGCTGCATATCAAATAACTGAAAATGTATTTAGCAATTACTGTTCAATAGTAGTTGGAATGTTCAACTGAGAAGAAAGAAGAAAAATGTTTGTAACCCACTGACCTGGCAAGCCCCCTACTCTCCCACATGTTCAAATTAATTTAAAAATTCTAAGGTCAGTACATCTTGGAGTTAGTAAACCACTTGTTTCTCCAAACACCTCCATCAGCATTAACTGCAAAAGTTACCTTTCAGATGTAAAATATCACATCAGCAACATTCACCAAATACTGATTTAATTATATCAGATTTTGCAAAAGCCATTGGGCACATATTATAATATTTTCTGCCGTACTGCCCATGCATGTCATGTTTGAAGACAGGGTGGATCACAACATGCAGCATGCTGTCTGGAAGGTAAATAAATGAGGTAGAAACACTGTTGATGCAGCTAGTCTCCATGAGGTCTTTAATCAAACTGATATTACAAGGAAGTGCATAAGACATTCAGCTTTTTGTAGCTAGTACAACATTTTTCAATACCCCTCTTTTTAAATATAACATATATGTATTTATTATATGCGGTCTATAATTTCTATCTATGTGTGTGTGCGTGTGCGTGTGCGTGTGTGTGTGTGTGTGTGTGTGTGTGTGTGTGTGTGTGTGTGTGTGTGTGTGTGCATAATGCTTCACTGATGTGTGTTTTTATTAAGTGAAAAGTCTTGCACAGCTGATTGAAAATCAGCTGATCAAAAAAAAATGGCTTTTTCATTATGGGATCACAGTATAGTCATGACTGGGAAATATGCCCTTCCCCCACTGTAGTACAATCTCAAAGTTGGTATTTATAATTAGCAGGGAGTATGGGAGGTACAGAGGGGCTTGACCTCTGCCAAAAACTGTTTTGTTTGTTTTTTTTTTGTTTTTGTTTTATTACTTATTGAAATCTTGAGACTCACATTGTCCCAAAAGACTGAAAAGAATCATCAAATACACAGAAAAAAGCAAATACTGAACATCACTCTTCTTCAAAGTTCTTTACTGCAGGGAAGCAAGCTACTCTGCACTACCCTCAGTGTGTGTGTGTGGGGGGGGTCAAGTCCCCACAATTGTTAAATTATATATATATATGTATATCAGCTCTGAGACTGTGGTATCATGAAGAAAGGGGAATGTTCTGAGAAATGGCAATCTCAGGCTTAGTACTCATAGGTACAGATATTTGGTCATTTGGTGTCCACATTTTAGGACTTAAAAATGTGAGACCTAACATTTTAAATAGTCACCATGTAATATATCTTTATATAGATACAGATACATACAGGGAGGCAGGTATATACTTGCTCACTAAAGCAATTATATAAGTCAGCACTAAAAAATTAAAAGCACTACACCCTCACAAACTCCCCTTGAGTACCTTGTTCCCCATTGGCCTTTTTTTTCAATTATAAAGGAATTCCCAGTACTATTCTAGCATGTCCAAAGGTCAGTTGTCAATCTCCTCTCCGGTCCAACTGGTGAATCTGGGAATTTTGAGGCAATGTTACAACTGCCGCATGTACACAGACAACCCTCTCCTCCTCCCAACAAATTCCAACACATGTGAGAGATGCAACCATATAGCCATACTGGAGGCTAAGCTCTCTCAACTCAGTACTGGCGAAACCAGTCAAGAGGAGAAGGAAATCACACTCACTACAATTCCAGTCTCACATAGACCTGCCACGACAGCAAACCAAACAAATAAACACACAAAAACATACTCGGAGGCTCTAAATAAAAATCTGCCTAAGCAGCAGAGACCTCCAAAGCAGACACCCAAGCAACCGCTACCCCAAAACAAAACACGTGCAATACATAGCTCACAAAGCCAGTGTGCCGAACAGTCACAGCCCTTAAGGCTAAACAACACACCTGATACACTTGTAATAGGTGACTCTATCGTCAGGCACACTGACGTCCCGCTCACCAGGCTGAACAAGGAGAAGGTCATAGTGAGCTGCCTGTTGGGCGCTAGGATCCGCCACATAACACAAGCACTCAGGTTACTCCAAGGCAAGTACAAATATGACTCAGTCATTGTCCATGCTGGTGTGAATGACCTGAGATGTACCTCCCTGGACTACATGAAAAGAGACATAGAGGAGCTCTCTGAGCATGTAGCCCAGGCCGATATGACCCTGACCTTGAGTAGCATCTTACCCTCACCAAGAATGATGCCACAATATGAAGACAAGATGATCAATTTCAACAATTGGCTTAAGTATTGGTGTCATTCAAAGGGGATCCAATGCCTGTCAGCCTGGGATGACATGCTCGACAAGCCACGATGCTTCGCTAGGGACGGCTTATATCTGTCACCCCTGGGCTTTCGGATATTGGCAAAGGCTCTTGCTACCCCCATAGTGCCTTTTTTAGGCAAGGCTCAAAAGACAAACCCACCTCCATAGGTATCACAAGGGATAAGAAACTAAGAGTAATGCTACTCAATGCCAGAAGTCTAAACCTCAAGATGCACACACTCAAAACTCTCCTTAGCATGGAGAACATCGATATCTGTGCAGTAACAGAAACCTGGTTCAAGGCTCCCGAGAGCACCCCAGCACTACCAGGTTATACCTCATACCATGCTTTTCGGCCCCAAAACTTGGACCGAACCACAAAAGGAGGGGGAGTATCAATATTCGTCAAAGATACCCACACTTCCAGGTTGGTGGCACAGCACGAAGCATCAGAGACTATCCATGTGCAACTAACAGTGGGTAAAACTGCCTTCCAGTTTATAGCCTGCTACAGACCACCCTCCCAAACCCAGGAACCCCACTCGGCCTTCCTGAGAACACTGTAAAATATGAAGGTCTCTCCAAACACCATTATATTGAGCGACTTTAACTACCCAAACATAGACTGGGAGCATTACTCTAGCTCCAACACCCTAGCCCAAAGGTTCCTAGAATTTATAAACTCAAATGCTATGAAACAACTTGTTACCACTCCCACAAGAGGGGAAAACATACTGGACCTGATCATCACCAACATGGGGACTCTATGCTCCAGACCAGAAGTGTATTCCTCACTGGTAAGATCAGACCATAAACTAATCTCACTGGATATTCACATCCCGACTCCACCCCCTGCCCTGAAAACCACAGTGAAAAACTTCTCTAAAGCAAATTTCACACTCCTCAAAACTGAGGTGGAATCCTTCAAAGCCCCCAGGCCTGTGGAAAATACGGCCCAGACCACAGAATCCTTTATAAACACATTCTATGAACACCTTCAGGAATGCATGGATCATGCAATCCCAAATAAAACCAAGACCCAATCCTCCAAAGGCAGACGTCCTGTCTGGTGGACCCCAGCCATAAACAAACTATACAATAGAAGGAGGAAGCTACTACATGATAGAGCAAAATCCCAAAAAGGGAAGGCATCTCTGATCAGTATTAGCAAAAAACTACGGGCACTCATAAAATCGTCTAAGGCCAGCTTCGAGAGAAAAATTGCACAGGACACTAAGGATAATCACAAGGCTTTCTTTAGTTATGTTAGGAACCTGGGTGGGAATTCCCAGATATGCTGAGAATTAGTCCAAAATGACAAAAAATACATCGAACCCACAGACATTGCCAACATCCTAGCTGACAGGTTCAGCGCAAACTTCTCCCTTCCCTCCCCACCAAAAGGGCAAATATATATCCCAGCAGAGTGCTGCCCCCCTGACATCTCAGATGCTCAGGTAAGAGCTGCCCTCTCCAAAGCAAAAAACACAGCATCAATGGGACCAGACAGTGTCCCGGGCTGTGTCCTACATAAACTCCAAGAAGAGCTAAACCCAAACATAAAACTACTGTTCAATCTCAGCCTTACTACAGGATATGTACCCAAAGAGTGGCGTACAGCAACAGTGGTAACTATCGCCCCATAAGCCTGACTAGCTTGGTCTGCAAAGCTATGGAAAGGATCATCATGGACCTCATAAATAAAGATATTGGGGACCTACAGACACTGGATCCTATCCAGTTCGGCTTTGTTAAGGGTAGATCCTGCCTCTTAAACCTGGTTGATTTCTTTGAAACAATCACCAAGGCCATTGACGAGGGGAAGGTGGTCCACACAGCCTACCTGGACCTCGCAAAAGCCTTCGATACAATACCCCACTCGGGCATTATAGATAAGCTCACCAGCTTAATATAAACCCCTATGTCACTAGATGGGTTGCAAACTGGCTCAAGGACAGAACCCACATGGTTCAGACTCCAAACCAGTTACAAGTGGCGTCCCACAAGGCTCAGTCCTGGGACCTCTCTTGTTTGGTATATATTTCTCGGAGTTACAGGCCAACACGGAAGGACTGTGGCTGACCAAGTTCGCAGATGACTGCAAACTGGGTGCCATAACTGACTCTCCAGCCAACACAAGCATCCTCCAAAAGGGCCTCATAGAAACAGACAACTGGTGCCAGAGCCATGGCCTCAAGCTAAACGCCAAAAAGTGTATAGTCATCCCCTTTGGCAAAAACAAAGTGCCCACAAATTACCACATAGGTGATAATCCATTAAGTACAGAAGAAGTAATTTGGGACCTGGGGACCCAAGTTGATAGCAATCTCTCATTTGACAACCACGTGGCCAAAGTGGTTAGAAAAACATTTTATATAGCCCACCTAATCATGAAGGGATTCACATCTAGATCAGGGGAGGTCATCGTGCCTCTTTACTCATCCCTCATCAGGCCCATAATTGAGTACAATGCCCCTTTTGGGATGTACCTTACCAGACACCTGCAGCAACTGGAAAGACCCCAAAAGTACCTCACCAAGAGGATCAAAGGGCTCAAACAGATGCCATATGCTGCCCAGTTAAAGAAACTCCAGCTCTACTCAGTGGCATACCGCCTGCTCAGAGGCGATCTGTGCCTGACGTATAAAGCCATGTCCAACCCGGAATTAATGGACATGCTGCACCTCAGAAAATCCAAATCCCATCGAGCTACGCACTCGAGAGACTTGAACCTCAGCACTGAAATAAATAGGACATGCTGGAGGGACAGGTTCATAACCCAGAGGCTCCCTTTACTCTGGAATAAAATCCCAGTCCAGGTTAGGCAGAGTCCCTCAATGACTCTCTTCAAGAGGAATCTTGATGAGTGGATGGGAGATCGTAGGTTTACCCCGGGTATCACTTCTGTGTCACTGTTAGACAGAGGCACAGTATACTAACCTTGAAAAAGGGCATAGCAAAATTAATTTAAAATGGGTGGCGAAAGCCAAACACACTTTAGCTAGGCTTATAAATGCCCTAGGGCAGATAGCCTAGTATGAACCTATGAACCTATGAACCTATGTATGTCTGCTATGTGTATATATAAAGAGAGATTGAGAGAGAGTCTATGAAGTACTATAGTTCATGTCGTTTATTTAAATTGTGTTAATCTGTATTAAGCATATGGTGATGTTTTTACATCAAACAATTTGCATGTAATTAAAATACATTTTAACAAATTAAACTTGTCAGTCTTTAATATTATGATCAACTTGTGAACAGTTTACATATCATTCTGGTTTCTTCGATGTCCTTTAGTCTGGCAGTAATTGCAGGGGAGTGAGGCTGTGGTAATCAGCTGCTTCCTGTAGTCCAGGGTTTGAATTATTCAGACTGTGTTTACCTGCTGTGTGAGACTCTGAGCAAGTCACTTAACCAGACAGTGACAGCTCACACGTGAAAAGGAAATCATAAAGAGGTCAACAAATGGTTTTCAAAATCTTTAACACTCAACAAGACTATTTACATCAGATATCTGATTTTCCTTTTGAAGCAATTCTTTCTCTTCTACTGCTTTTCTCGTAGACACAACTTTAGGAATTTCTCTCCCCCCCCCCCTCTCTCTTTCTCTCTCTCTCTCTCTCTGTGCTACTTTTGACAATCATAGTTCTCACAGTCTCCATGTTCTTGTAATATCACTGGCTGTCCATGTTCTTGTAATATCACTGGCTGTAACACTTCCAACTGCCATCTTCACTGGACTTTGATGCATTTATATTAAATACATGTTTGCAATTCCTTCCAAGTAGCTTGCAATGATGTACTTCTCTTTAAACATCTATACTTCCTTCTGAGCAGGTTGCCATGAGGTACTTCTCCTAAATGTCTACACTTCCTTCTAAGTAACTTGCCACTTCTTCAAGAGAAACAAATGATCTTTGCTTGTTTGCACATCCTGATGCTGAAAACTTTCTCATGGCTCTTGTATTCTTACTCTCTGATTTTTAAATCTCTCAGTTTCCTGCAGTTTCTGTCTTGCATTTTTGACCTTTCCAGAATTTTCTTAGTTTGTACTGAGTTTCAAGCATCACTAATACAGCTGATGTAAGTAATATGCTTTGCTCTTCAGCTTCAGAATTTAGCTGGTGGCAGATTAAAGCCCTGCAATAGTTTATTCGCATATTGCCAAACTGAGTTAGTAATAATTCATAGCTTTTTCTTTCATTTCTTTTCCTAATGGGATTTTTTATGACTTAAATATTGCTCTCCACTTGCACATTAGATTTGAATGTTATTATGTATCTAAACTGTGCAGAAATCGTGAATTCATGACTTTTGTACTTTGGACAGCTATGGTAGCAGCAGATATCCCCATCTCAAGAATATAAACTTTGATACCCTAATCACACTTGCATTAGTTATGTAAGTCATCTTGATTCATTTATATAATTTGCAAGAAAGATAAACAAATAAGATACACATGGCTTCTTTGTAATGGAACAAACCAGGACATTCTTGACTAGCTTGACAAAGATGCTCTCAATACCACTACAAATGTGGAGCACACCAGTTAACATCTTTTTCTGGATTGTTTTTATTGTCAGCGTTGCACGTTACAGCTTTGAACTGCTTGTACTATCTGAGTCAGCATCCCTGGTCAATGCATTTTATCCTTTGCATATTTTTTTTTTTTTTGCACTTTACTGTTCCCAAATGCAATTCATGTATTCTCTCAAACATTTCTGTTCTCAGCTGATATGATATATTATTTTGTCAGCTCTAAACATTAAGCCTTGGACATAACTTATTTCTTACTTGAAACTGTGCTTAAATACACCGGAAATATCAAAATGTATAGAAGTCTGAAGGAATGCAGGAGATAAAAAAGAAACACCAGCAGCATAGTCACAGAAAATTAAATGAACTACATTGAAATTAAATAAATTAAAATGCAATTAGTACTTAGAGAAACTGTGAATATGGATCATGTACCACTTACTGTGTACAAATGTATTGCACAGTTTTTAATTCTATTCAGATATTCCTTTTATAATTTAACTTAACCTAAGAAAGGAGCACAAAACACACAGAACTACAAAGCATTATATTATATAATAATAAATTTCCTGAACACTAGAAGGAGACAATAATCCCATCTAGTCTACCCTTTTAAGTATGTTCAACGTTTTACTTCAACAGTAAATGAAATAAAAGAAACATGTATACCTTTTAAGGCCAAAGAAAACAATAAGTGGATAACAAATAAGGCAAAAACAAAAATAATAACCATTAAAGAAAACAAAAAAAAAACATGAAAACACAAAAATATAGTAATACAAATTAACTTTTTTTCTATTTTAAACATGCCTCAGCACTTGTACACACACACACACACACACACACACACACACACACACACACACACACACACACACACACACACATATATATAGCCCCACCCAACCACTTATTATTGTTTACTTATACGATACTTCGGTGTTTGCAGTTTTGGTCATTTTTGATAATAGCTTTTAAAATCTGTGTTCTAGTATGAAGTCTGTGTCCTACATATTTCCATATGTACTAGTTAGAGATTAACATAATATCATTCTATACCTTACAGAGATTTGGAAAGTTAAAGATTGAATTAGGGAAGCTTAGGCAGTTTGATGACTGCCCTCATACAACCACTTTTGTATAAAAATATTTCACATTATTTACCTGCACTGATATCTGTGTCAAAACAGTAACATACTGATTCAGCCAATGTAGCACATCTTTTGCAACATTAGTTTATACAGAGTACCCAACTTTATCAAAAATGTTATGCTTTCTACCAAAAATTGTATGCTTTCCATCAGGGTCACTTTTTCTCTCTCTATCTCTTTCTCTGTCTCTCTCCCTCTCTGTTCTTTGCCAGTTTATCCTACTGAAGTCAGGCCATCTTGTGCTAGACCCTAGTCACAAATGTATTTCTCCCTTTGACTGTTGTAGTCTCCACGTATTCCAGAAGAGAGTCCTTCTGTACTGGGAGCAAAAGTTACTATTTGACATGTTGGGGGGGGGGGGTCCAAATTAACATTGTACCAGTAACTGAAATATTTTCCTTATCTTTTCTCTCATCAGACATATGATGTACAATGTGGCAATGCTTTGCTTAAAGACACAGAACAGGTTGCTTGCAACTGATTTGCTGCAGAGTCTCACCTACAGGACTAGCTCCTAGACTTCATTATGGGATTACCTGCTGTACTCTGAAGTCACACCCTCTGCTCAGAAAAGGAGACCTTGCTACTCCACCTCCAAAAGCATACACTAAAATACAAATATTCTTAACTAAACCTACCTTAAACAACAGTAGCTTATTGGTCTTTATTGCCATGGTGCATTATTCATTTATTTACACACTTAAAATGATTTATTTACCAGCAACTCATTTCTACTCACATAGGATGGAATGAATAATGCACTTGTGTCCTTCTGCTTTTTTTTCTCCGCTTCTAATTTCTTTTCCAGTTTATGCACACAATGAATGCCTAATATTTGTGCTAGGTACTCTATTTCTGCTCTTCGACTGACATCAGATGTTACATTCTGAGATTACTCATATTATACACCAGGACATGGTTTATAGACTTCACTAAACTTCTCTTATCAGGTTAAGCAGTTTGTTAACATTATTTCCTGTCTCTTCACAGAATGTTGAAAAAGGTTGACATAGTTTATGTGGCATAAGCACTATATACCCATAGTGACTAGTTACACACTGCTGAAGTCTTCTCTTTCACGTGGGTCTTCTCTACACAACCACTTCTCTAAGCTTCCTAGAGATACAGATTTAGCTATAGACATGTAATCATATGAGAGAAGACATAAGACAGATTTATCCCTATGTATGGCATGATGAAATCAAAATGGATGGCAACACGGTGAGCGACTTCAAGCTGTCTACAATTCTACATGAAAGTTCTAGATTCAGCAAAGTCTTGAGAAAAATAACAAAATTTACATACTAGTATAAGCTGGGAAATTTTGATGTAACTGAATCCTGACCTCTTAATTATTTGGGCATTGAACTTAGACAGGATATATGCTACTATTTCTCCATAACAAGGGTGGTCAGAGGGGGAAGCTGCCCCAAGTGTTAGACGGTGCTATTGGTATTTGCCATTTGCACATGAATGCAGTACTACCATCATAAATATAATATGTCACTGATGATAGTGAGGATTTTTTAATGAATGGTGATACTGCATTCATAAAGCTCAGTATTGTTAGTCATTGCAAAAAAACAGCTTTTTTGTTCCTCTACTTTAAGTTGGGAGGTGTCAGTCTTCAGAACTGTCCGGGGCAGCAGATGACCCAGCTATGGCTTATTATAATACCACAAAATATCACAGAAAGAAGATAATGTATGTTGTCGATATTTTACTACTTTGGGATTTAGTCTGTCACATATATCATGCTGTGGTTTTGAACCACTGGAGGTAGGGAAGTTGGAAAAGATGAGTTTTAATTTGTTTTACACCTTTTATTTTTTGTTTATATAATTATTCCTTTTCTTCTGAGATTAAAATTCTCAGAAAAGTGTTTTAATATATAAAATAAGAGAAATAAACAAATATGCAGAAAATGGAGTAAATAATGGGGGACTTCATGTGGTTTACCTTTAGTTCAGGGTAGCCACTCACAGGTGCACACACACTGACTGGCATTTATGTCTATATCTTTCCTTTCTTAGAAGCAAGAGTTACATATATAATTTCTAGATGGAAAAGGGGAATTTCAGAGTTCTTGAAATTTAGCAGGGCTCACCTGTGGAAAGTAAATATGTTTCAAGAAATACAGCAGTGATGCATATGAATTCACCTTAGAAGAAGAAACCGATCAAAATAAGTAAATATCTTTTTTAAATTATTGTACACTAGATGTGAACTGATCTCTATCAGGTTTTCCATCAGATTTACCAGAACTAATACCAACTCAGTCAAGATGCAAATAATTATGACTGAAACACTGTATCTAATAATAACTTTAATCACACATCCAAATCGCTGATAAAAACACATGGCCAAACACTATGTAACAAACATTTTTGCATGTGGACAAGCCCCCATGTTCGGCTCTATGTGGTGTCTCTGCACATATTCCTAATATATATATATATATATATATATATATATATATATATATATATATACATATACACACACAAAGACAAACTCTGAGGCTAGACAAAAGTTACGAAGAGAAGAATAACATCGTTTGACTGGGAAGGGAGGCATGCTAATGCAAAATAACCAACAAGGTCCTGACACATTACTAATAACCTTAGGTTGACATCAAAATGTTTTGTGGTTGGTAGACATTTAAAGGGGACTTGCACGATATATTATCAAGCTGATTCTGAAATCAATCTAATATGCTGAGGGAGGTGACTGGCCATTGGTCATGGAACTACCAGATGATAGCCCCTCCCCAAACAACACACTATTTCGTAGAACTTTGTCTCTCTGAGCACTGAATTAGGAAAGACATGTTGTACACTTTTTCTGGTGCTGTGTTTAACTGGCTGGCTGTAGATTGTTTATCTTGTGTGTGCTGCCTTGATTGCATTTGGTTGTTACAAAAACACTCTGCAATGAATTGTAATGACTGTTGGCCTATTGCACTTGTTTACATTGTACCCCCAGGCTGAACCTGAAAATGGTCTACTTGAATAAGTATTCTACCCCAGGTAACAAATGTAAATAAATCATGGATACTTCAATAAGTGACTTCCTGGGGTTGGTGCTATTCAATAGGGTATACTAAATAAAGTCCATTTTCTATCTCAACCCTAAGTACCCATTTGTTGCAGGGGACCTGTTTCCACAGAAAAGCTTCATAGCAGTCATTTAAAATATCACCCATGTGAACCTCCTTTTGTAACCATACTTGTATAATGGTGGTAAGTAAAAATATTACCCTACCCCTTACAGTCATATAAATCAATATAATTTCTGAATACAAGCTACAAATTGTTCATGAATATTTGAACTAACAGAAAAAAACCTGCTCAAGTAGATCTCATATGACAGAATTATTTTGTTGCAAAAGTGGATTACCAAAAAATATCAATATGCCACTTTTATTAGTGAAAAAAAATAATATGCTTGGGGGAAACGGCTCCGCCTTTTTCAGGGTCTCACTATTTCTGGATTCTTAGCTGCGTTGCTTCTAAGCTTTGTTGTCATACAAAACAGTAATTCAAAAAATAGTCTCAAAGACACAGGCTGTAGCCTAAGCTTTCTACTCTCCTCTCTTATTTGTTACTGTGTATATTAAGTCACTCGTGTCTAAAACAGAATTGAGACCATTGTGACATTTTATGTAAAACATTTACTAATTTAGTTACCCAATATGCTGGCACTACAATTTTTACATTAACTTTTCTTCCAGCCACTTACCTGGGTTCAGTTTAAATGAGAGCCATCAGTTTTCCAATACTGTACAAACCTGCTTACCTCTGGATGAAATACAAGTTTCCCCTGCACTTAGAACTCTGATATATATTTGCATATGTGCAAGTTTGCATGTAAAGACCAATCAGTCTAGCATCAGTGTGCCAAAAACACATTTTCCATAAAAATTCAATTCTCACTGCATCAGTGAAGACATAAGGGTCTGTGTATCAGGGACAAAATCCAAACAACCACAACCACTATGACTTTGCTGCCACAAGTTTTAAACAACTCATAAACAACAATTGTTATGGTTACTTCCTCTCAACAAGATCAAGTTATCAAAAAATGGCAAATGCCTGATCATAAAGCTGCTTGGCGTCCTTTCAGCCAAGAAATAGTTATTTGATCTCAACTATCTTAAGATACCAGGCAGGTTTACTGTTGCCAGATCTCAGATTATCTCTGTAAAGCATTGTTCTATCCTTTATTGTATCTTTACCAAGTCTTGTGTACTCATGGTAGAAACTTTTTTCAGGTTTAAGCTACCCTGCTTCATAAACATTATCATGATTGTTGCAGTTTTCAGCTATCAGTGTCCTTTCTCCAGTCCTATTCTTCAGGATATCTGCAGCATCATACAGTATATACATTTATTATTCATGGGCTACACAAGCCTGCACACTCTAATGCTATCTACTAGATCTAACAGGAGTTTTACCCTTTTTAAAAACAATATAAAATAATGATCATTTTAGGTTAATCCTGACCATTCCTGTGAATCTTAATAACATTTCCATCTTAGAACTAATATACCCTTACAAGCATAATTTGTTCCTAGCCAGCCTAGTCCCTCTAATATACTTTCCAGCATTGCTAAGTTAGTCAGTCAGTAATAGTATCTATACTTAGGAAAGAAAATTCCATAAAAGACCAGCAATTTTCTGTATTCACTATGCCTGCTCTGTCATAACCACAACTCAGGTTACATCAGTTCTTTTCACGTGCAGTATGTGACATGGAAGCTGAGATGTAAAACTTACTACCCTTACAGACAGCAAATGTAGCCCCTTATTAACTGGCACAGTGCCATTATAATAGGATCCGAATCACAGTTTTCACAATCCTAACAGGTAGGAATTTGGGGAGCAGCTCTTACAACATGTAAGCCATTAGAAGCAGCAGGTTGCATAGTGACTTTTTTACCTGCAAGTACTGCAGTTTATTTACTTCTACCACCCTGCTGTATACAGGGCTTGTGCTGGTATTTTGGGGGACCCAGCAAATTAAAGTTGGTGGCCCTACTCGGGGAGAATGTAAATTGTGACCACATTGCTGTCACACCCCCTTCCCTGTGAAGCTCATACAGCACTATTTAATGACCACTATAGTGTCACTACATTCAGATCATTAAGAATTGATGTGCCAAGGTACAAACCGGCATTTCGTACCAATGTTACATTACGACAAACCCCTATACCACAGCAAGGTAGCCACTCACATGTACATGCGCACTGACCTGTATTTAGAACCAATGTTCCATTATGACAAACCCCTGTACCACGGCAAGGTAGCCACTCACAGGTGCACACACACTGACTGGCATTTAGTACCATTGTTACATTATGACAAACCCCTGTACCACAGCAAGGTAGCCACTCACAGGTGCACACACACTGACTGGCATTTAGTACCATTGTTACATTATAGTGAAACAAAAAAAGCCAACGAACAAAGAAATTGTAAACGCTGACACGGCTTACTATCAAAGTATACCCAAATTTATTGGATCAAGAAGTTTAAAGCGCTTTTTGTTTGCCCAACTGGCAAACTTCATCAGAAACAAATTATAACATTCAAATTCTCATTTTGTACTACCAGGTGGTCCTAAGTAACCAATTGCGATACATTGTTGCATTTGTCTTAACTTCTTAAAGAGACCACACTATTATATGGTAGGTACTCGTGCTAGGATGTCAAGTACAGTTAAACAATGTTAAAATTTTGCACTCCAATCAAGCTTATAAACATCAATACTTTATACTAAAATTTCTCGACATTTAAAATAACTACTAATCGTATACAGAACACTATTTAAAACCAACTGACATTTACAATAAATCTCATGTTAAAGATATGACTGCACAGTTGATGCACTTCATCTCTGTAAACTTCTTTTTTTTTTTTGTAAATATTTTTATTCATTTCCAAAAACAAGAAAACATGAATGCAGGTTTTTTATGACAGTGAAGTATTTACAAATTATTTAAAAAGGTTGGCTAAAACCTCTAAACAGATATCAAACATTAAAACCAAAATAAAGTATTTAGAAGGGTGTCTATTGTTGGCATATAACTGACTTTCTATACAATAGTTTAATGATTATAATCTGCTACAGTCATTACTCTCCAGTATTTCAGTTACTTTTTGCCATGCTATATATAATGATGTAGTTCTTTCAGTTCTTTCTTTAATAGTGTTCATTTCCAATTGTGATACTGCTGACACCATATTCATGAATTGCTTAAAAGTTGGAGAAGCTTTGGATTTCCAGTTTGATATAATGTTCTTCCTTGCAATGGCTAGAAGAGTCCACAAGATTACATATCTTGTTCTTGGTACACAGTCAGGTACAGGTGCATTAAGCAAAATAATAGATTTGGAAATCTGGAATTTGTCATTGAATACCATTTGCAGAAAATAATTTATTTTATCCCAATATGGTTTAATCAAATGGCATTCGTAGAACATATGTTGCCAGTCTGCTTTTATTGATAAATCACATCTCCAGCAGCCAATATTTTTCTTAAACATAAGTTCCATTTTATGAGGGGTTACATAAGATCTGTGTATGAATTGCCATGTAAAGAGTCTCCAATGTAGTGAAAGTGATGTCTGCTTTGGAGAGAGAAGAATTAATTTTTTGTCTCTGTCATTTGGCACATGCCCATTAATTCATCTATAATAATTCCATATTTTGTCATTATTATAAGTTTTTATTTTTTGATTTGTTTTATAAATAGATGATAAGTATCCCTTTCCAGTAATGGGTTGATTCATTAGTAATATTATATGTTCTATAAGATTAGAAACATTCTGTCTTATTGATGTTTGCATTGTTTCTTGTTTGCTTAATATATACTGTCTTAATTCTTGTGCATGTAGCCATGAACTATTTTCCATATTTAATTTCTGTTTAATTTGGTGTATTGTCAGAAGTTTTCCAGAGTTTACCAATTGATGCCAATATATTAATCCCTTTTCTTTACGCATGTTGACTACTTCTATATCAAATGTTATTATATTACCTTGTGTGTACACTACTGGATATAATAAAAATGACTGCTTTAATATCAGGATTGCTATTAATAAGATTTTGGAAAATTTTTAATGTATAAGTAATGTATTTGGAACTTATATTTTTGTACTTATGTATCATCATATATTCCTTCATCAGCCATAGAAAATTGTTTGGTATGAAATCGGTATACTTATTTGCTACTACAAATCCTGATTTTAACCAGATTCTCTCATGAACTAGCTTCCATGTTGATGTATATTTTGTATTTAGCCATAATGATATTGTTTTAATAACAGATGACTGCAAATATACTTCTATGTCTGGTAAACCTATGCCACCCATATCCCAATCATCTAGATGATATTTCATAGCTATCCTTGGTTTTTTTGGATACCATAGGAATCTTACCATTAAATCATTTAATTGTTTTAGGTGCGATTTAGCTGGTGGCAAAGAACAAGCTTGTATAAGACAAAAGAATTTTTGGAAATATGATCATTTTAATTATAAAGAGCCTTTCTTCCATTGAAAAGAAGAACTTATTCCATCTCTGTATTAGATTTTTAATATTATTTAAGGTCTCTTTATAATTTCTTTCAATTGTAGTATCTAGGTTGTAGTTATTATAATTCCCAAGTATTTAATTGCATTATCGGTGGGGGTATATTTATGGTATTTTTTATTTAGATCTTTTTTATTAGTATTTATAAGCAATACATTTGTTTTGTTCTCATTAAATTTAAGACTCGAAACATTTTGAAAGTTTTGAATTGAGTCCCATAATGCTTTTAAAGAGCTATTATTATTCTGTAAGGTAATTAAAATATCATCAGCAAAAAGTTGAATTTTAAGCTCTAGGCTGTTGTCTAACTATATTCCTTCAATATTTTTATCCATACATATATTATTTGCTAAGGGTTCAATGACTAGCGCAAACAATAACGGAGAAAGAGGGCAGCCTTGTTTTGTGCCCTTTGTCATTTTAATAGATTTAGACAGACAAGATTCCAGTTTTATATAAGCCAATGATTTTTCATATAATGATTTTATTAATAAGGTGAAGTTGTTTGAGAAGCCATATTCTTCTAAAACTAGCCATAAATAATCCCAGTTCACCGAATCAAATGCGTTATTTATGTCTAAACTAATTACATTCATTTTGTTTTTTGTGACATTTATATAATCAATTAAGGAAAGAATTCTTTTGATGTTGTCATAAGTGTTCCTATCTTTTATAAAACCTGTTTGATCCTCCTCTATCAAAAATGGTAGTAATTGTTTTATTCGAGCAGCATGTATTGCCATAAAAATTTTATAATCTATATTAAGAAGTGAAATGGGTCTGTATGATGAACATTCACTGGGATCTTTACTTTGTTTCAGAACTGGTGATATTAATGTGTACTTCCAAGAAGGAGGGATGTCTTCACCATTTTTAACTGATGTAAAGACATTCAATAACAACAGCAAAGCCTCATTAGATAGTAATTTAAACATTTCTGGGGAGATATTATCTATAGCTGGAGCTTTGTTTAATTTTAGCTTATTTGCTTCAGCTTTAAGTTCTGTCATTGTTATTTGCTTATCTATTAGTTGTACCTGTTCCTCTAATAATCTAACTTTAACATTGTTTTTAAAAAAAGCTTTCAATACTGAATGTGTTTCTATTTTCTCATTTTGATTATTAAGTTTATGAAAGAATAGTTTAAATGCTTCTAGTATTCCTTCTAAATCAGACACTTTCTTTTTAGTTTCTATATTATGTATTTCCTTGATTTTATTTGTTTTAATCATCTTTTTAGTCCTATTTGCTATTCTTCGTTGTTTTTTAGGGTTCATTGAACAGTAACATAGTTTAATTTTTTCTAAGTTGATCATTGTTTTGTGGTGTAGCGTCTCTGAGTATTTTTTATTAGTATCTTCCAGTTCTTTTATTAAGTTGGTGTTTCAATTTCAAATATCAAGCTTTAAATTATCTACTTTTGACTGTAATTCCATTAATTCCTTATTCCACTGTTTTTGTTTATTTTTATACCATCCCACCGCTCTTCCATATAGGTATGCCTTCAGTGCATCCCATATATATATTTCAGATACATCTTTCATAAGATTCATATCTAAGAATGCTTGTGTCTCTTTAATATGAAATTCCTTAAAATCTTTGACATTTGTTATGTAGGATGGTATTCTTGTTACTGATATCCTTCTCTTGAAACACAAGTCTATCTCAAACGTTATGGTGTTATGGTCCGAAAATGGACATGAAATTGTCTTGACTTTATTTAATTTAGTGGTTAAATCTTTTGTTATATACACTCTATCTATTCTAGAGTATGTATTATGTCTATGGGAAAAATGTATAAAGAATAGTGAATCTGGGATAGCATACTCATTTATGTCAACTATATTAAAAGTTTCAACAAACTCAGATAATAACTTTGTTAAATGTGATCTCTTATGTGTAGTTTTAGTATTTGTGTCAGTTTCGTTTATAATGCAATTGAAATCTCCAGCTACGATTAAATTGCCTTTGGCATATTGTACTATGTCATCTAAGTGTTGTTTGGCCACTGTAACTCCTAGTCCTGGTATCCAATAAATATTTACTAATGTATATACCATTTCATTGATAGATATTGTCACTAGACAAAACGTGTTTATGATTTTAGGCATTAAAGTAGTATTTTTCCACATAATTGCTACTCCCCTTCGCTTTTGATTATAGGTGGAACTTACTAGTACTGTATTATTTTTTATTGTTTATTTTATTTATGTCTTCCTGTGTAAAGTGTGTTTCCTGCAAAAATACTAGTTGTGCTTCACATAGCTTTAAATATCTCTAAAGACTTCCCCTTTTGCAGTTATTATTTAAACCATTTACATTAATAGATATACATTTTGCAATTGGATTTATATTAGCTTTGCTTTTATCTATATTCATATACTCGTAACAATGTGTAGATGTGTGTACATGAAGAGAATGACTTGTTCTTTTTTATACCAACAGTATTACAATAGATTATAGACACCCAATAAAAGTACATTAGAAGATCATAACTGAAAACATTATAAGATAAACAACCACCAAACCCCTCCATGAGAAAAAACATCTCATCCTTGAATGATCTAACCATTCAAGCGATCCCTCTAGATCTGCATTTCAGCATCCTCCCCCAGCCCCGCCACATTGTAGTTTTATAATGAAAAGTATCTTATATATCTTTTAAGTATACATGTATTTGTATTTACATATTACTTAAATACAGTCTTTATCTATTTTTAATATTTTATAAAACACTAAGGCAACACAACTATACCTAGATTTAATACTTAACTATTTGGCTTTGTTTAAATTGTAAAGAAAAATCTCTTATTTTAATATATCTTTTGTATAGCAATAACGGTTATGCATCTTAAAAGTAATATGCTTGCTGTTTATCTCCCTTATAGTGTGAGTGGTATTCATAGGTATTCATAGGCATCAAACTTTTGTAATGTTCTATATAAAAAAATGTTAAGCATTATATGCATCAGTTAACTATACTACAACATAATTAAATCATGAAGTGTCCATAACAATGAATATAATATTACACTTTTATTGTCATTTATCAGTAATCTTATAGTTTTCATTTAATTTAAAAAATCATATTTTAGTGGCATGAATGATACTAATTTGTTTTTGGCATTGGTATTATATAGTTTAAGACTATATTTCCAGGCAGTTCCTATATATTATTAGTGCCACTGGCATATTTCACCGCTAATGTACCACATATGTCATATGTCAAATAGCAACTCATAGTCCTTATGATATTACAGGATTTATCTACAGTATTATAACTGTAAGGTTGGAAAATATAATAAGCAAAGTAAACTTTAAACATGCTATAACACAGTTGTTTGGTACTTGTTGCTGTCAACCCTTCTACATACACGGGAAAGGATAACCTTATATGACCACCGACCATTTTCCTTCTTTTTTCTCTTCATCCTTCTTTTCTCCATTTTTAATAAATATTTATTTCTATTGTGGCTTCTTTGAATTTAGTGAGGGAACTCAATATCATATTATAGATAATATAGAGCATTCAAACCGAGAACATGCCCGATATAGAGACATATTCTCAACTCAAGTGGTCCACGCCATATATTTATAACATTGCAGTCATAAATATACTAATGAATAAGCAATAACCAGCAGCTTTGCAGCATGTGTGTGTCTCTAACAAGTACATACCTATAGGATATTAAAAAGTATAGATAGCAAGCTCTTCTTTCATAATCAACAAATGCATATAGCTTGGTATTTACATTCATAGATCATGTACCAACAGCAATATATTAGTAAATACCTATGCTATTCAATTCATATTTTAATACTTGTCATATTTTAAAAAAAACATGACATATATAGATACTATAAAAGTGATTAAGATGAGATATAGCTGACAATGGCTTTAGCGTTTGTGATGATATATAATATATATTCAGTATTATAAATAAAAGTACATTGCATGTCTATTTGTAATCTAAGGTTCAAGGCTGATCAATTTAGACATACAAGACAATCTCTTTAGCCTTGGTCATATGATGGGAGTTACTGTCTCTCTACACAACCATTCATTTTCAGTGAAGATGTTCAATATTAGTATAACTTGCCTTTAATAAAAGCATACTTATAATTAGCAGTTCTTTTCTATGTATATATAATAATATCATAAGCAAGTCTATGAGATTTTGTTCTTGCTCATTACTGCTTAATGACTATGCTACTTGACCAATTTAATATTTGCAGAGTATCTTAATAATTAAACAGCAACTCCTTTTTACCTTTAAAATGCCTAATAACAAATAGCCACATTCATGAACCATAACTGACTTACTGTCCTTAAGGTTGAGTACACTAGCTGCAATGTGTTTACAAATATGTTATATAGTTCCAGTCAAGGACTTAAATATATTAAATTTTCATAAAATTAAGTTCAATTATAGTAATTTACTTGGGTGATGTTATTAGAAAAGATTGTAGTGAAGTCTGTATGTGTTAACTATTCATGCAGTTTCTTCCAAGTGATATACTTCTTTTTAAGCCTTGTGTGCTGTTTATGTGTATAATTCAAAATGAATAACAAATGTTACAATATAATAAACCATCATGCATGTGTTGATACCTTGTAAATTTGTTAGGTACTTCAGTGTACTTTTAATATTTATTAAACTGTAAAAGCACTTTGCCATCTCATAAATAGTGTTTTTGTTACTTTAAGTAGCAAGAGCTTAAACAACACCCATACTGCCTTGTTTCAGTGCTGACATCACTCAGACTGACTGTTTACTTTCATTTTGTGCTGTTCGTACATTTGTAGAGGATTTAACACACACTAATGGATTCTAACTGAAGAACCTCCACTCTTGGGATGGTAAAATAAGAGTTCCCAGCTCGTGACCATGGCGGGAAGCCAAAAACAAAGTAAGTGAAGCTTTTAGAGATTTTTAAACTGAACACAAGCTTATTAAACTGCTATTAGTTTTCTTAACATTAAGGGCAGATATTCAAGCCAAACAGTTGTTTGTTAGTCAAAAAGGCACTTTTAGCATCAAAAAATAGATAGATAACTACTTTTCAAGGCACTTTTTGACAGTTATTACTATCAGCTTTTATATATTATTATGTGAATTAAATGCAACAGTTTAGATATTTCATGCAGCTTAGTGTAAATAATATAAAAATAATCATGTTCATTTAAGCACACCACATTAATATGTCAGTGTAAATGCATCATATTCTATACTAGCAGTAAAAGGCAGGTAATTTATAAATGAATTATCTAAATATCATTTAGAGTTAGAGAAATCATGACTGTAAGTATTTACACTGTAGTAAAAGATATGTTACCTAGCTTTCTTTAGAGTTGTTTCCTTTAGTTATAAAATGTCTGTTTATCCTGTATTTATATTGCTTCAAATACTGACACATACGTAAAGCATGAATGCTTTTAAAAAAGAACTTTTTTACCTTACAGAGCAAATAGAAAACAATAATGTTTGTGCTTTTTATGTGTCTCTTAGCTTCTTCTTCTTCTTCTTATCAGCAGTGCTCCATTCATTTTTTTCTGCATGTCTCTTTACCCCAAAGGAGCTCCAATCAATTTCTTCTACTTTATCCAATTTTTATTAGCTGAAAGATAAGAGACTGTTGCTTGTAGAGTGTCAAAAGTTTTAGGACTTTCAGTAAAACATATTTTTATTCTTGCAGGGAACAGCAGGTGCACTTTAAGTTGCCTTTTTTTCAATTCCTTTATCAGAGGGATACATTATTTTCTTGCAGTTATAACTCCAGCAGAATAATCATTATCAAATCTGATTATGTTGTCTTTGTATTTAACTGGAGAAGTTGACCATGCTGTCTTTAAAATAAGTTCCTTGTCCTATGATGAAAAAAAATTTACTGTTATTGATCTCGGGTGATTTTTTGATTTGATGGTTGATGAAGCAGCTCTTAAGGATCTATGGACTCTCTCAATTCCATAAGAAAGAGCTTCAGGCAATTTTAAAACTTCTGGTAACCAGATAGTAAGGAAAGTCACCATGTTATCTCCCTCTGTTTTCCCTGGCAGCCCATAGATGCGAAGGTTATTTCATCTGGACCTATTCTCTAGATCCTCTATTTTATTTTGTAATGAAGCATTTTGTTTTGATAAAAATGTAGCTGAAGATCATGTTCTGAGAGTCTGCCCTCAGTGTCATTTAGGGATCTCTCTATGTCAGCTATTTGAGACTTCTGTTGTGTCATTATTTCTTGTAGTTGCTGTATTTGTTTTGTAGATCTCTCTTCAAAAGTGTCCAGTTTGGTATTCATTTTGTCAAATTTTACTGATAAGTTTTGTATAGCATTTAATAAAGACTGTATCTCCTTTCTCATCATCTGGTCCTGTGTGGTATTCTTAGAAAAGCTCATTTCCAGTAGATTCAGATACCTTCCTTCTTGTTTTTTTGACAGGAAAAATAATGATTAAAGCCAAATTTTTTGCAATGTAGACTTCTAGTGATATTAGTAGAAGTAATTCAGCAAAATAGGTTTGTCTACAATATCTAGTTTTTAAAATTTCCTGTCAGAAATATCTTTTGAGTACAGAGCTGAGAAAAGATGCTACCAACCAGTCTACATCCTAGCCACGCCCCTCTGTAAACTTCTTAATTTTAGAATACTAGAAATGGAATAAGTTTCATTCAGACCCGGAAAGTTATAGGCATTTAGCCTGACCTGCCAGAATAGTTCAAGTTCTTCTAATTGTAAAGGTGTAGGGCCACCCCTAAGGTCCTGTATAACATGGTTGATGGCCAAAAACCTAAATTTATGTTCATTATTCATAGAAGTGTGTTTGGCCAGGGCATTTTCAAGTCTGCCTTTGTTAATGGCATATTGGTCTTCATATATTCTTTCACAAAGCCTGCACTCTGTTTTACCAATGTAAAACGCAGGGCAGAATTGGCACCTGGCCAAGTACACAACAAACCTGGAATTACAGTTAAACTTCGCTTTCAGTTTATACTGTATACCATTAATAATAAAATTATTAGTTACATCAATAAACTTACAATAATTACAGTTTTGGCACTTGTTCATCCCAAAGCTACGAGCTTTGATAGAACATTGTTGTTCCAAAAGGGTTTTTAAGTTCTTACCTTTCCTAAAAATTACTCTGGGGGAATCACCTATTTTGTTATAGAGGCTTAAGTTGGTTTTAAACAATTCCCAGTTTTTCCGAAGTATTTCTATACAAAAATGACTATCTATGGTGTATGTGGTAATGAAACTTAACCCAAAATCATTGTTGGCCACACAGTCTTTGTTAAGACCGTTGTCGATAGACTCTGTGTTAATGGTATTAACAGATTCTAAAGTTAAACGCTCATCACCTAAAATTGGTGTATAAATGTGGTTAAATCTCTTGGTTCTAACTTCGTTAATTAAACTGTATTTCAGGATAACCACGTTGGACAAACATATTTCTCAGTAATTGACATTCTTCTATAAAGTCTTCATCTTGACTGACCATTCGTGAAGCTCTCACTAATTGGCCTTTAATAACTGATCGTTTTTGGTGCAACGGGTGACAACTAGAAAAATGCAGGAATGTGTTTGAATATGTACTCTTCCTGTGTATCTTTGCCACAAAACGACCCGTGTTGTAGTTTTTAGCTAACCAAATATCCAAATATGCTATTGCTTCTGTGTTAAAAGTTGAAGTAAATTGTAAAAATTGTGTTGTCTGGTTGAAATAATTCAACACATTCCTGCCAACTACCTCATCACCTTTTAACAAGATGAAAATGTCGTCCAGGTGATGTGTGTAATAAATCATAGAATCCCAAAATGTGTTGTTCTTAAATACAAATTCTGATGCCCAGTGGGCCATAACTAAATTCGCTATACTAGCTCCACAAGGGGAACCCATTGCGACCCCTACTTTTTGTAAATAGAAGTCGTCTCGAAACATAAAAAAGTTATTGGATAACACCAAATCAATTAATTCGGTGACCAAAGAGATTTCCACTGATGGAGCTCTGTTTTTCTTCAACATTAATTCTACCCATTCAATAGCTAAGTCATGGGGAATACAAGTGTATAAATCTCTCACATCTATTGTGAGAAAATTATACTCTTCATTAAATTGTACAGTATTGATTTTCTTCAAAAAAGGCCACGAGTCCTTACAGATTTGATCCTCGAACAATAAATATTTCTGAAGTATAGCGTCTATTACTTTAGCACAATAATAAATTGGTGAACCAAGACCATCAACTAATGGTCTCATAGGTGGATTCTCCATATTCTTGTGTATCTTAGGAATACCAAATAAATAGGGATACCTAGGATATGTTGTTGACATATAATTGTAGATTTTCTGTTCTAATCTACCTTCTATGTACATATCTTCATTAAAGTTTTTGATCAAACTGTAAGCTCTATTTACCTCTGAACGTGAACTCAGAACATAAGCACTACTATCCAATAAAGCCTCCATAAGTTTCTGATAGTCAGTGTTATCAAACACGACCATACCCCCACTTTTATTGGGTTTACATAGACAAATGTCTTGTGACCTTATAAATTGCAAGTAATCTTCTTCTTCCCTACTTGTATTGTGGGGAACCTTGTGTTTAAAACCATTTTATTGGCATACCTAAGATCTAATTCACAAAGTTGTTCAAATGTTTGTCACACTGGATGCAATGGAGGGTTAAATGTGGTAGGTATATGAAATTTATCAAAGTTGACGACATTAGTGACATCACCCATCATTAAATTCAAATTTAACTTCCTTGTGAAAATTTTAACATCAAGGATTGTTTTTACCAAGTTCAGAGGCTTAGAAGGTATATAAGTGTACCCTTTTGATAGAAAATCAACAATGTCAGAACCAACCAATACAGAGGAAAAATTATAAAGTTTAAAATCCCCTGTTTTATTTGTGACAATAACTGGGTCATCATCACCACAGTAATCGACTGTGGCTAGATAACTACCAACATTTTATTGAACTTCATCGTGAATAGCCACAGGTGCTTCCAAAACAACAGTTTGTAAAGCATAAGATATGACTGGATCGAAAACATCAGTCTGATGTTGATAATCCAACATAATTAAGTCTTATGGTTGTTGGATTTCTGCTTGTATTTTTTTCATTTGAAAGTTCTTCTGCTGCTTGGGCCTTGCGCCCGTATTGTTGCCTTGCCGAAAATTTTGGTGCTGCTGAAATTGAACATGATTACTTTGGCCCTGAGGGCCATTTCGTAATCTCTCACTCCTCCGAATCTCGGTTTGGTTAACTAAATTAGTATTATCACTATAGGCACTGTTATTGTTAATGATGTTAGAGGAGTTATTCAAAGAGTCATCCCCACTAAGGTGTAATGCTGAGTTTGACTCTTGGCCAATACTATTGTGATTGGGAATACTACGAGCATTCACTTTATTTTCTCCATTTAACACAGTACCTTGTTTCCAAACCTGAGCTGAAGAAGGGTCAGGGTAAGCTGAACCAAGATGATAAGCTTTGCAGTCATGTTCTAATTTTTTGATTTTATTAGTCTTTAGTTTCAATGTGTGTTGGTCAATGCTAGTAAACACACGGCTATACTCAAATTTATATCTGAACAACTCAAAATCTGATTTAATACTGTTGTCTCTTTCCAGTAGTGTTTTGGACAGGTTGTCGACCCTTATACTGTAATGCTTAACCATCAACTCTAGCAGTTCAAGACCTTGACGGTCAAATAAGTTAATTAAATCTTTATTGAATACTGAATTAGTTTCCAGTTCAGTAGGGTATGAATAACGACGTAAGCCTTTCGGCACAATCTTCCGTGAAAGACATTCACGGAAGTACGAGATTTCCAACTGCAACTTTCTCAGTTTTATTAAATGGTTATCAAACACTTTCAATTTTGACACTGTATCAGAAATAGAAGGTTCATTACCTTGACCCAACACTTGGCTTTCATTCCCAGATGATAAATTTCCAGTAAAAGAAAACTCATTGGTCAGCCAAGAAGACAGTGATGGAAATTCATTGCCGGTATCAATTCCATTCACTGCTGCATGGCCCAGATTTTGAGCTTGTGTGTTATTAGCTCCGTTTGCCTCTGCTAGTCCTGGTTGACCATTAAGTGCCGCACTATATGTTACTATATTCACTGCTGTCCTGTTACCTGATAGTAGTTGGTCTGCACTACTGTGCGGTCGATTCAATTGATTCAATTGATCAGGCAGTCGATTGGCAGAACCATCCTCGAGCTGCCTCAAGTGTAAGTACTTAGGACCACCTTGTAGTATAAAATGAGAATTTGAATGTTATAATTTGTTTCTGATGAAGTTTGCCAGTTGGGCAAATGAAAAGCCCTTTAAACTTCTTGTACCAATAAATATGGGTATACTTTGATAATAAGCCATGTCAGCATTTACAATTTCTTTGTTCATTGGCTTTTTTTGTTTCACTAGTTTGTTATGGCATCTGGCTCGGCTGCTAGCCAAAGTTTTTTCACTTCAGGTGAAACACCAGAAATTTTAAGACCTAATGTCAATACAAATATTGTTGGCACTGATTCCAACCAAGGCTTGGTACCAAACAATACTTTTGAATCTTTATTCACCAAAATTGAATCCATTTTCTCGAGACTTGATCGGCACAACATGGACCAACGAGAAATTCTTAACTGTTTACCGCCTACTGCAGTACCAAGCCGGCAACACAGTTCTCTTGGTAACAGTGACAGTTTGAATGTTTCAACAGTTAAAAATGTGGATACAGTTAATAACGGCACTCCAACACACTTGAGGCGGCTCGAGGATGGTTCTGCCAATCAACTGCCTGATCAATTGAATCAACTGAATCGACCACACAGTAGTGCAGACCAGCTACTATCAGGTAACAGGACAGCAGTGAATATAGTAACATATAGTGTGGCACTTAATGGTCAACCAGGACTAGCAGAGGCAAACGGAGCTAATAACACACAAGCTCAAAATCTGGGCCATGCAGCAGTAAATGGAATTGATACCGGCAATGAATTTCCATCACTGTCTTCTTGGCTGACCAATGGGTTTTCTTTTTCTGGAAATTTATCGTCTGGGAATGAAAGCCAGGTGCTGGGTCAAGGTAATGAACCTTCTATTTCTGATATAGTGTCAAAATTGAAAGTGTTTGATAACCATTTAATAAAACTGAGAAAGTTACAGTTGGAAATCTCGTACTTCCGTGAATGTCTTTCACGGAAGATTGTGCCGAAAGGCTTACGTCGTTATTCATACCCTACTGAACTGGAAGCTAATTCAGTATTCAATAAAAATTTAATTAACTTATTTGACCGTCAAGGTCTTGAACTGCTAGAGTTGATGGTTAAGCATTACAGTATATGGGTTGACAACCTGTCCAAAACAGTACCGGAAATAGACAACAGTATTAAATCAGATTTTGAGTTTTTCAGATATAAATTCGAGTATAGCCGTGTGTTTACTAGCATTGACCAACACACATTGAAACTAAAGACTAACAAAATCAAGAAATTAGAACGTGACTGCAAAGCTTATCATCTTGGTTCAGCTTATCCAGACCCTTCTTCAGCTCAGGTTTGGAAACAAGGTACTGTGTTAAATGGAGAAAATAAAGTGAATACTCGTAGTATTCCCAATCACAATAGTATTGGCCAAGAGTCGAACTCAGCATTACACCTTAGTGGGGATGACTCTTTGAATAACTCCTCTAACATCATTAACAATAACAGAGTCTATAGTGATAATACTAATTTGGTTAACCAAACCGAGATTCAGAAGAATGAGAGATTACGAAATGGCCCTCAGGGCCAAAGTAATCATGTTCAATTTCAGCAGCACCAAAATATTCGGCAAGGCAACAATACGGGTGCAAGGCCCAAGCAGCAGAAGAACTTTCAAATGAAAAAAAACAAGCAGAAATCCAACAAACACAAGACTTAATTATGGTGGATTATCAACATCAGACTGACGTTTTCTATCCAGTCATATCTTATGGTTTACAAACTGCTGTTTTGGAGGCACCTATGGCTATTCACGATGAAGTCCAACAAAATGTTAGTAGTTATCTAGCCACAGTCAATTACTATGGTGATGATGGCCCAGTTATTGTCACAAATACAACAGGGGATTTTAAACTTTATAATTTTTCCTCTGTATTGGTTGGTTCCGACATTGTTGATTTTCTATCAAAAGGGTACACTTATATACCTTCTAAGCCTCTGAACTTGGTAAAAACAATCCCTGATGTTAAAATTTTCACAAGGAAGTTAAATTTGAATTTAATGATGGGTGATGTCACTAATGTCGTCATCTTTGATAAACTTCATATACCTAGCACATTTAACCCTCCATTGCATCCAGTGTTACAAACATTTGAACAACTTTGTGAATTAGATCTTAGGTATGCCAATAAAAATGGTTTTAAACACAAGGTTCCCCACAATACAAGTAGGGAAGAAGAAGATTACTTGCAATTTATAAGGTCACAAGACATTCATTTATGTAAGAAGAAAAAACTTGAACAACACAGTACCACAAATTCCACAAGGCAAAAAGGCACCGCTCTCTCCGTAAACTGGCCAAACACTACCGCAGTTAAAGGACCACTTCAGTACTTTACCAAATACTTCAAGGTTGTGAGCACAAAATAAGCGAACAGGAATAATATAATGAATCTTTTTATTCCACAGCACCACAAGGAAATAGAACACTCCAATGACCACAAGCGCTTTCGCCCGTTCGTAACGGGCTTTTTCAAGTGTAATGGGTTGTTGCAACATTCCATATTTAAACTAAAACAACCCTGCTCATGTGACTAGGTTAATTAAATCATTACCATCAATTAAATGTGAAAAAACCATTTGAAAATGTTCGTATTCAATAAATATAACTCCGCTTTTTAAAAGGCATTAAATGCTGTTACTGTACTGACAAATACTTATTGTAGAATTGAATAACACATAAAAATAGTTAAAAAATGCATATAGCTTTGCTTTTTGTACATAAAAGGCGTTAAAATATCACTTAAAATTTTTGTGTAAACCAATTTGTATAAATGCATTGTAAACATCTGTTGAAATACAATACTTTCCTTAAGTTAAACTAACACCAATTTTAATGCAAAAAATCCAATATTCTATTATATCCATTGCTTATAAATAAAAGCTGATACAGGGCCAGGTGGAATCAACCATGAATTAACAATTTAAAATTAAACCTTAATGTTTATGTGCTTACAAGCTGTACCTATGTGTGGATGCTTCATTTTATCCTATTTCTTTTAGCTTTAAGAATATCACCTATACTTATACCTTCATTTAGGCCTGGATGCTTGGTTGCATTAAGTTTTAGCTGCCAAGTTAATTCCTTGATGCCAAGCATCTCATTTATGTAAACCCGATAAAGGTGGGGGTATAGTCTTGTTTGATAACATTGACTATCAGAAACGTATGGAGGCTTTATTGGATAGTAGTGCTTATGTTCTGAGTTCACGTTCAGAGATAAATAGAGCTTACAGTTTGATCAAAAACTGTATTGAAGATATGTACATAGAAGGTAGATTAAAACAGAAAATATACAATTATATGTCAAAAACATATCCTAGGTATCCCTATTTATTTGGTATTCCTAAGATACACAAGAATATGGAGAATCCACCTATGAGACCATTAGTTGATGGTCGTGGTTCACCAGTTTATTCTTGTGCTAAGGTAATAGACGCTATACTTCAGAAATATTTATTGTTCGAGGATCAAATCTGTAAGGACTCATGGTCTTTTTTGAAGAAAATCAATACTGTACAATTTAATGAAGAGTATAATTTTTCTCACAATAGATGTCAGAGATTTATACACTTGTATTCCCCATGACTTAGCTATTGAATGGGTAGAATTAATGTTGAAGAAAAACAGAGCTCCATCAGTGGAAATCTCTTTGGTCACCGAATTAATTGATTTGGTGTTATCCAATAACTTTTTTATGTTTCGAGACGACTTCTATTTACAAAAAGTAGGGGTCGAGATGGGTTCCCCTTGTGGAGCTAGTATAGCGAATTTAGTTATGGCCCACTGGGAATCAGAATTTGTATTTAAGAACAACACATTTTGGGATTCTATGATTTATTACACACGTTACCTGGACGACATTTTCATCTTGTTAAAAGGTGATGAAGTAGTTAGCAGGAATGTGTTGAATTATTTCAACCAGACAACACAATTTTTACAATTTACTTCAACATTTAACACAGAAGCAATAGCGTATTTGGATATTTGGTTAGCTAAAAACCACAACTCAGGTCATTTTGTGGCAAAGATACACAGGAAGAGTACACATTCAAAAACATTCCTGCATTTTTCTAGTTGTCACCCGTTGCACCAAAGGCGATCAGTTATTAAAGGCCAATTAGTGAGAGCTTCACAAATGGTCAGTCATAATGAAGACTTTATAGAAGAATGTCAATTATTGAGAAATATGTTTGTCCAACGTGGTTATCCTGAAATTCTCATAGAGAGTTTAATTAACGAAGTTAGAACTAAGAAATTTAACCACATTTATACACCAATTTTAGGTGGCGAGCGTTTAACATTAGAATCTGTTAATACCATTAACACAGAGTCTATCGACAATGGTCTTAACACAGACTGTGTGGCCAACAATGATTTTTAGTTAAGTTTCATTACCACATACACCATAGATAGTCATTTTTGTATAGAAATACTTCGGAAAAACTGGGAATTGTTTAAAACCAATTTAAGCCTCTATAACAAAATAGGTGATTCCCCCAGAGTAATTTTTAGGAAAGGTAAGAACTTAAAAACCCTTTTGGAACAACAATGTTCTATCAAAGCTCGTAGCTCTGGGATGAACAAGTGCCAAAACTGTAATTATTGTAAGTTTATTGATGTAACTAATAATTTTATTATTAATGGTATACAGTATAAACTCAAAGCGAAGTTTAACTGTAATTCCAGATTTGTTGTGTACTTGGCGAGGTGCCACTTCTGCCCTGCATTTTACATTGGTAAAATGGAGCGCAGGCTTCGTGAAAGAATATATGAACACCAATATGCCATTAACAAGGGCAGACTTGAAAATGCCCTGGCCAAGCACACTTCTATGAATAATGAACATAAATTTAGGTTTTTGGCCATGGACCATGTTATACAGGACCTTAGGGGTGGCCCTACACCTTTACAAATAGAAGAACTTGAACTATTCTGGCAGGTCAGGTTAAATGCCTATAACTTTTCGGGTCTGAATGAAACTTGTTCCATTTCTAGTATTCTAAAATTAAGAAGTTTACAGAGATGAAGTGCATCAACTGTGCAGTCGTATCTTTAACATGATATTTATTGTAAATGTCAGTTGGTTTTAAATAGTGTTCTGTATATGATTAGTAGTTATTTTAAATGTCGACATCCTAGCATGAGTTCCTACCATATAATAGTGTGGTCTCTTTAAGAAGTTAAGACGAATGCAACAATGTATCGTAATTGGTTACTTAGGACCACCTGGTAGTATAAAATGAAAATTTGAATGTTATAATTTGTTTCTGATGAAGTTTTCCAGTTGGACAAACGAAAAGTGCTTTAAACTTCTTGTACCATTGTTACATTATGACAAACCCCTGTATCACAGCAAGGTAGCCGCTCATAGGTACACACACACTGACTGGCATTTAGTACCATTGTTACATTATGACAAACCCCAGTACCACAGCAAGGTAGCCACTCACAGGTGCATTCAAAAAACAATGAGCCAGCACGTACGGTTCAGTCGAACCAACTTTATTGACAGAAAGATTCCATTAAATCAAAGGAATCTTAATAAACAAGCATACCGGTTTCGGCCATATCCTGGCCTTTATCAATGCAATTCTGTATAAGTAAGGAAACCCGACCCCTGGTGGACCAACATTATATACTCCATGTTTAAAGGGGTACATAATCTTATATAATAAACAAATGCATTGGAACAAAACGGCACCTTTCCCACATAATAATAAACTTCAACATAATAAACATATAAAACATATAAAATACATTAACAATGTTGAATATCATCAAAATGATATTATAAAAATAATATTATAAAAAATAATATTATAAAAATAATAATATGAAAAGAAAATATATCGTGGCCAAAAAAAAAAAACCGGTATGCTTGTTTATTAAGATTCCTTTGATTTAATGGAATCTTTCTGTCAATAAAGTTGGTTCGACTGAACCGTACGTGCTGGCTCATTGTTTTTTGAATGTTCCTGTAGTTTTGGAGCCGTGCACGTTGTCCGGCGTGCGCGTACCTTGGTGTGGAGTTGCTTAGCTGTTTTTCTTCGTGCTGGGGACATCTGGTTCGTGAACCATTGCTTGTTTAATTCGAGTTGGACTTTAAGAGACGGTTGGAGACCTAACCTTGGTGTTATATGGATGGTGTGTGTCCACGGAAATACAATTGTCCATTTTTTTCGTATGAGAGGTTTTTTCCATGTTTATTAATGCGAATTGATGGCGCATTGACGGCCATTTTGTTTGGTTCGCAATTGAGGTACTTTTTTCATTGCATTGGGACATTGGGGTCACTTTTATTCCTTCGGAATTTCAAAGGGATTGTGTTTGGGTTACAAATCAGTGAATGTGTGACTCAATTATTTTATACAAATGGGTCGTTTATGTTGCGGGACTGTTATATTATTTTGGGCCCTGGTATCTACAAATTTTGGATTCCATTAACCGGAGTGACTACAGATTTACGAACATGGAGCGTTTGAACTAACGGATGTTTTGGACTATTCGCTTTGCTAATTTCAAAATTGGGAATATGATTTGGACAATAATTGGACTTTTGCATTGTTTATTGTCTATATTATTTTCTGTTTAGTAATATAACAGATGTTTTTTTGATGCATATATAATTTTTTTAGTTCATACATCTGTGGGTGTATATGTATGTCCAATATTAGTGTGGTTTATCTGTTTGACTATGCACAATGGTTATAAACAGTAACAACAGTACTGATGGGTGGTAAATAGTGGGATATTCCTGAATTGTAGTACATGGGTTTTAGGCATTTGTAGTGATGTTTAGTTCACATGGCTTGGGAGCGTTTTGGTTGATTTTCAGGGGCTTGTGTTAAGCTTTTGAAATGTTTTTGGTTGGTTGGGTTTATTCTGGAATTCAGATTCAAACCACCAAAACATTTGTTTTCAATATTTAATTAGTGATTAGAGATATGTAACCTTACATTTGACTATAATTATGAGAATTCCAGTGGTTAGTTTGGCCTTGTAGGTCAGAGGGTTTCTTTTATAAGCGTGTGTGGTATTGTGATGGCTTATTAAGATCCCTAATAATATTAATGTTTATATACATAAGGGAATGGCCTCAATATATATGCCTTTTGTATGTGCTCAGTATATGATTTAATGGGCTTTAGGTTTGGAACGGCATGAATATATGGGGCCTTAGTAATAATGATATTGTTATTTTCTGAGTGGCCTTGAAGGTAACCAACACTGCTTGGGATAGATGTGTGTTTATAACAGGTTGAATCCTGGAAAGTCCATGGGTTGTTGTGATTATTATATCTTACGGTGGCAATATACTAATATATAATTGAGTTTTGGGCAGAGACGTATGTCGGCCTATGGAAGGGCAATATTTTCCAGAGTTGGATTATTTATTCAAATGAGTGTATTTTTTCTGGATTTCTTTCCAGATATTACACTTTTGATATTTGATATGTTATATTGCCTAACAAGACGAAGGTCGTTTTTTTGATGAAGAGTTTTTTTGTATATTGGGCCACTTATGGTAAGATAGTTAAAAGGTTCAGTTTATCTGAATAATTTTTAAACATAGTTGACAGGTCACACCTAACATGGACAATAGTATATATATGGACTGATAGAAGTTGTGATTGGTTTTCAAGGTCACTCGGTTATTTGGTGCCCTTACACTACAATATATTAGAGTGTTTTACATTTGAATCATGGATATTGGGGAGTTATTGAAGGGTCTTTCGGCCGATCAAGATAATTTGGAGGTGTTTGGTTTAAATAATTTATCGGGAGCGGATTCCATGAATTCATTATTGGATGGCCCATCACAATGCAACAACATGTTTTCTAAGCTTAATAGACAAATGAAGGCTTTACGCACGAATGTATGGCATTTGAAACTTTTCAAAGCCTACAAGGTCAAGGATATCACTCCTAGGGGATTAAGGGTCCGTATACAACCTATTGTGGCCAATATAGATAGTGAGCTTTCCAAGGAATGGGCTGAGGCACAACATTTATCATCTATGCATTTTGTTGATTGTTTATTAAGGTATTATGACAGGACTATTAAGAGTCAACTTACAGAGATTGAAATTTTGTGTGGGGAGGTAGAAAAGTTTAAATCTGAAGTGTTATATTCACATCAAGTTTCAGACCTGGCTAAGGACCTCTCAATATTGGAAAAACAACTTACAAAAAGGAAGATTAACAAGTTTAATCGTGATTTGATGGACTATGAAAAAGGGAAACCTTTTGTAAATCATAAATCGGTGAGATTTCAGGAATCTAGATTTAGTAATAGTAATAATAATAAGAAAAGACCAAGGTCCATCTTAAGACATCATAAATCTATGTCTGATACTACCTCAGAAGAGGAGGCCTCTTCTGTAACGGATGGGGAAGGTTCTTTACGCCAGGTGTCCCCAGCGGCGAAAAGGAAACAGCCCCCCCCCTTTAGAGTTAGGGGTAGGAGGCGGGGGGGTAAGAAGCATAAGAACAGATTCTGGCAACATAACCTTGCAGTCCCTGTTACAACAAATGGTGACATAATTGATAACATACATAATATTTCCTCTTTTGAACTTTCTCCAGCACATATTAAACTGCTGAATAAAGGGCTTTCTTTTGTACCCTCATCATTGGTTTCAGAAACTCAGTTATTACAAGATGTTGATGAATTTTGTAGAATACTTAACCTAAAAATCTTTTTTGCAGATCAGGAACATACTCAAAGATCTTCTGATTTTAGGTTTAGGAAATCTAATTTTGCCCCCCCCATGAACAAACATGTGTCCATTTTTAGAGAGTGCATAATGAAGGAGTTACATTTTTCCAATTTATATGGTCTTACCGAAAATAATTTAACAGCTGTAGAAAGACAAGCTTTGGTTGAGCTTAGTACTAATCATAACATAGTTATAACTATGGCGGATAAAGGAGGAGCAGTTGTGGTTTTGGATCATTCATTATATAATCAGGAAGCTCTACGACAGTTGGCAGATTCTAGTTTTTATATGGCACTAAATGTGGATCCGACTCTTTCTTTTAAGAGAGAAATTGATGATTTTTTGGATCTATCGGTGCAGCAGGGTATCATTACGACACAGGTAGGTGTGCAACTTAAGGTGGATGAGCCCAGTTCTCAGTATCTATATATTTTACCGAAAATACACAAAGACCCATTACATCCCCCTGGGAGACCTATAGTTTCAGGTAGGGGTTCCTTAACGGAACCATTGTCAGCTTTTTTGACCCAGTATTTGAAACCTTTGCTGCCGCTTATTAGGTCTCGCATTAAGGACACCACCGAATTTCTAAATATAATTAATGATTCCCAACTAGAATCTCACTGGTTACTTTGTACTCTTGACGTGGCTTCATTATATACAAATATTCCACATGATCAGGGAATTTTAGCTGTTTCCTTTTGGCTATATAAATCTAACCTTTACTCTTTAGCCTTTAATAACTTTTTGATTAAGCTCACTGAATTGGTATTACGGAAGAATATCTTTTATTATGCAGGTAAGGCTTATTGGCAGATTAAGGGCACTGCGATGGGTGCTTCTTTTGCACCCATCTATGCTGATTTGTTCATGGGGTACTATGAGGCTGGGTATATATATGATGACCAACATAACAAATTTTTACAACATCTTGAAATCTGGCGGAGATATCTAGACGATTGTTGGATGGTGTGGCGTGGAGATAAGCAAAGTTTAATACAGTTTGTGGATTATTTGAATAATAATAGTCTTGGTATACGGTTCACTGCTAATATTGAACTTTCAGAGATTGTATTTTTGGATGTTAAGGTTTCTAAACTTGCAGATAATACCTTATCGACTACTATATATCGCAAGTTTCCCAAATACAATACTTTGTTACATGCTAATAGTTCTCATCCACGCCACACCATCCACAATATTCCGAAATCTCAATATATGAGAATCAGACGTATTTGTTCATCTGATGAAGATTATTTGGAATGTAGTCTGGACTTGACGCGCAGATTTCTACATAGGGGGTATGAATCTCAACTATTAGTTAAAGCTGAAGGTCAAACTACCAAAATGAAACGTCAGGATTTATTATGTTATAAAGTAAATAACAGGGATGCTAACAAAACGAATTATAATCAACCAATAAGGTTGGTGACTACCTATGGGAATAATACCAATCGTTTTAGGGATGTCATTAACCAACATTGGGGCATTCTTTTGTCACATGAGGTTCTAGGTAGGTTGTTGCCGGAAAATTGTCAGTTTTCTTACCGGAGGGGACGGAATATGAATTCTCACTTCACACATTACAAAAGATATGTTCCAAATATACCACAACAAAGAACTTTAAGTGGTGATATACTAAGGGGGTGTTATCCTAGTGGGCATTGTGCTGCTTGTCAACATTTGCAAAAACCAAAGAATTTTCTAGTAAAAATACGTCACAAATTTTTGAGATAAGGGTTTTTGCTAATTGCAGCACAGATTGGGTGGTATATCTGGCTACCTGTAGTTGCTCTGCATTCTATGTTGGACAAACGTCCAGACCTGTCAAATTTAGAATAGGGGAACATTTAAGTGCAATTAAGAACAAACGTGTTGCTAATGCCTTATTTAAACATACCTTGGAGCATTCTTCGGCCATTTTTCGGTTTGTTCATAGGTTCATAGGTTCATAGGTTCATACTAGGCTATCTGCCCGAGGGCATTTATAAGCCTAGCCCATCGTTTTGTGGCTTACGCCACCCCTTTAGTATGGGGAACTATACCCATTATTTTGCTGTGCCTCTGTCGAGCAGTGACACTGAGGTAATTCCTGGGGTATATCTGCGATCTCCCATCCATTGGTCAAGATTTCTCTTGAACAAGGCCAGCAAGGTGCTCTGCCTCACATGTACCGGGATTTTGTTCCACAGCATAGGGAGTCTTTGGGTGATGAATCTATCCCTCCAGCACGTCCTATTAATAGCCGTGTCGAGGTTTAAGTCTCCCGCCCTTGTGGCTCTGATGGATCTAGATTTTTGAGGTGAAGCATATTCATCAAATCTGGGTTTGACATGGCCTTGTATGTTAGGCAAAGGTCACCTCTGAGCAGCGTGGCGACTGAACAGAGCTGGAGTTCTTTCAGTCGGGCAGCATAGGACAGATTTTTGAGACCCTTTATCCTTTTGGTGAGGAACTTGTGTCCTCTCCAGCTGCTGCAAGTGTCGGGTCAGATACATTCCGAATGGGGCATTGTACTCAATCATTGGTCTGATGAGTGATGAGTAAAGGAGACTATGACCTCCCTTGATCTAGATGAGAATCCCTTCATGATAAGGTGGGCAATGTAGAAGGACTTCCTAACTACTTTAGCTACATGGGTGTCGAATGACAGACTACTATCAACCTGGGTCCCCAGGTCCCTGATAACTTCTTCTGTGCTCAGTGGATTGCCACCTATTTGGTAGCTAGGGTAACCTTGTTTTTCCCGAAGGGTATGACTATGCATTTTTGGCATTTAACTTTAGGCCGTGGCTCTGGCACCAGTTATCCGTTTCTGTGAGACCCTTCTGAAGGATATCTGTGTCAGATGTGTTTTCTACTATGGTGCCCAGTTTGCAGTCATCTGCAAACTTTGTCAGCCATAACCCTCCTGTGTTTGCTTGTACTTCGGAAAAGTAGATGCCAAACAAGAGTGGGCCCAGGACTGAGCCCTGTGGGACACCACTTGTGACAGGCTTTGAGTCTGACATGGCACCAGCAACTCTGACCCTGTGGGTTCTGTCACTCAGCCAGTTTGCAACCCATCTTGTGATGTATGGGTTAACATTTAAGCTGATGAGTTTTTCAATGATACCCAAGTAGGGTATTGTATCGAAGGCCTTAGCCAGATCGAGGTAGACTGTATGGACTGCCTTTCCCTCATCAATGGCTTTGGTGACTGTTTCGAAAAAGTCAACCAAGTTTAAAAGGCATGATCTGCCTTTGACAAAGCCAAACTGGGTTGGATCCAAAGTCTGCAAATTCCCTATGTCTTTATTTATGAGGTCCATTATGATCCTCTCCATGGCTTTGCAGATAAGGCTTGTCAAGCTAATGGGCCGGTAATTTCCAGGGTCTGTGGAGGCACCGCCTTTGTGAAGTGGGACCACAGTTGCAGTGCGCCACTCCCTGGGTACGTATCCAGAGGTAAGACTTTGATTAAACAGCTGTCGTAGCTGTGGGTTTAATGCCTCATTGAGTTCGTGGAGCACACAGCCGGGGACACCATCGGGTCCCATGGATGCTGTGTTTTTTGCTTTGGAGAGAGCAGTTCACACTTGGGCGTTGGAGATGTTTGGGGGGCTGCACTCATTTGGTATAGATATCTCTCCTTTTGGGGGAGGGGAGAGAAGTTTGCACTGAACCTGTCAGCCAGTATGTTGGCAATGTCTGTAGGATCAGTAATCTTCACATCATTTTGAACTAGTTCTGAGCATATCTGGGAGTTTCCTCCTAGGTTTCTAACATAGCTAAAGAAGGCCTTATGATTGTCTTTTGAGTCTTTAGCTATTTTTCTCTCGAAATTTGCTTTGGATGATTTTATGAGAGCTCTTAGTTTTTACTTATAGTGATCAAGGGTGTCTTACCTTTTAAGGATTTTGCTCTATCTTGTAGTAGCTTCCTCCTTTTGTTGTAGAGTTTGTTTATGGCTGGGGTCCACCAGACTGGACGCTTGCCTTTGGTACAAAGAGTCTTTGTTTTGCTTGGGATTGCCTTATCCATGCAGTCCTGCAGGTGCTGGTAGAAGGCGTTTGTAAGTGATTCAGCGGCTTGAGTATTGTTTTCCGCGGCTCGGGGCCTGAAAGGAGACCACACTAGTCTTTAGAAGTGTGAAGTCGGCTTTTGAGAAGTTCTTTACTGTGGTCTTTTTTATTTCAGGTGGGGGTGGGATGAGGACCTCCAGCGAGATTAGTTTGTGATCTGATCTCACTAGTGAGGGGTATACTTCCGGTGTTGAACATTGTGCTCCCATGTTCGTGATGATGAGATCAAGTATGTTATCTCCTCTTGTGGGGATGGTGACTAGTTGTTCCATGGCATTTGAGTTTATGAATTCCAGGAACTTTTGGGCTAGGGTGTTTGGGCTTGAGTAGTGTTCCCAGTCTATATTAGGGTAATTGAAGTCACCTAGTATGATGGTGTTTGGTGATACATTTATCCCCTCTAGTGTTTTCAGGAAGGCCATGTGAGTTTCCTGAGTTTGTGAGGGTGGCCTGTAACATGCTACAATTTGCAGAGCTGTCTTGCCTATGGTTAATTGCACCTGGATGGTCTCCGATGCATCGTGCGTTGCCACCAGTCTTGAGGTGTGGGTGTCCTTGATGAATATGGATACCCCCCCCTCCTTTCTTGGTATTGTCCGGATTTTGGGGCCGGAACGCATGATATGAGGTAAAACCTGATAGCGCTGGGGTGCTCTCAGGAGCCTTGAACCAGGTTTCTGTCACAGCACAGACATCGATGTTCTCCATACTGAGAAGGGCCTCGAGGACGTGCATTTTGAGATTTAGACTTCTGGCATTGAGCAGCATTACCCTTAGTTTTTTTCCTTTTTTGTGTTCTAGGGTGGTAGGTTTAGAATTTGTGCCTTGCCTAAAAAAGGCACTATGGGGGTGGCAAGAGCCTTTGCCAATATCCTGAATCCCAGGGGTGACAGGTGCAAGCCGTCCCTTGCGAAGCAGCGTGGCTTGTCCAGCATGTCATCCCAGGCAGACAGATACTGGATCCCCTTTGAATGACACCAGTGTTTAAGCCAATTGTTAAAGCTGATCATCTTATCTCTGTATTGTGGCATCATTCTTGGTGAAGGTAGGATACTGCTCAAGGTCAGGGTCATACCTGCCTGGGCTACATAATCAGAGAGCTCCTCAATGTCTCTTTTCATGTAGTCCAAGGAGGTACGTCTCAGGTCGTTTACACCAGCGTGGACAATGACTGAGTCATATTTGTACCTGCTGTTGAGAGACCTGAGTGCTTGCGTTATGTGGCGGATTCTAGTGCCCGACAGGCAGCTTACTGTGACCTTCTCCTTACTCAGTCTGGTGAGCGGGACATCAGTGTGTCTGACTATGGAGTCACCAATGACTAGTGTGTCTGGCATTGTGTTTGGCCTTAAGGGCTGTGACTGTTTGACACTCTGACTGTGAGGTCTATGTGTTGCGGGTGTTGTGTTCTGAGGTGGTGGTTGTTTGGGTGTCTGCTTTGGTGGCCTCTGCTGTTTTGGTAGATTTTTGATCAGAGCCTCGAGTATGTCTTTGTGTGTTTATGTGTATGATTTGAGGTTGTAATGGTACTATGTGAGACTGGGTCTATAGTGTGTGTGGTAACCTTCTCCTCCTGACTGGTCTTGCCAGTCCTATGTTGAGATAGCTCAGCCTCCAGTTTGGCCGTATAGTTGCATCTCTCGCATGTATTTGTGTTTTGTGGAAGGAGGAGAGGGTTGTCTGTGTACATGAGGCAATTGAAACATTGCCTCAATATTCCCAGGTTCACCAGCTGAGCAGGAGAGGACACTAGCAACTGATCCCTCGACATGCTAGAAGGGTAGACGAAAACTTTAAAAAAGATTCCGGGACGTGGGTGACCGAGAAATGGGGGTTGCCTTTTGGGGGTACTGTCTATGACAAGAGTGCCGTATCAAGGTAATAAGTACTGTAGGAGCAAGTGCTAGGTTTAATAGATAGAGAATAGGCTACTTGGAGTCAAGTAGAGATGATCTTTTAGTTATAGGATATGCTGATTTGATCAGTAGTATAGTTCGAGGAAGGTAGTTTTAAGGAAAATTTGA